>NC_138813.1:2081314-2255786 GCF_965178545.1 Coloeus monedula | reverse complement strand
CCATCCCAAATTCCCCATTCCCATCCCAAATTTCCCATTCCCATCCAAATTTCCCATTCCCACCCCCAAATTCCCCATTCCCATCCCAAATTTTCCATTCCCATCCCAAATTCTCCATTCCCATCCCCAAATTTCCCATTCCCACCCCAAATTCCCCATTCCCATCCCAAATTTTCCATTCCCATCCCAAATTCTCCATTCCCATCCCAAATTCCCCATTCCCACCCCAAATTTCCCATTCCCATCCCAAATTCCCCATTCCCATCCCAAATTCTCCACCCCCATCCCAAATTCTCCATTCCCATCCCAAATTTTCCCATTTCCATCCCAAATTCCCCATTCCCGTCCCAAATTCCCCATTCCCGTCCCAAATTCCCCATTCCCACCCCAAATTCCCCACCCCCATCCCAAATTTCCCATTCCCACCCCAAATTCCCCATTCCCACCCCAAATTCCCCATTCCCATCCCAAATTCTCCATTCCCACCCCAAATTCTCCATTCCCACCCCAAATTTTCCATTCCCATCCCAAATTTCCCCATTTCCATCCCAAATTCTCCATTCCCATCCCAAATTTCCCCATTCCCATCCCAAATTCCCCATTCCCGTCCCAAATTCCCCATTCCCACCCCAAATTCCCCACCCCCATCCCAAATTTCCCATTCCCACCCCAAATTCCCCATTCCCACCCCAAATTCCCCATTCCCATCCCAAATTTCCCATTCCCACCCCAATTTCCCCATTCCCACCCCAAATTCTCCATTTCCATCCCAAATTCCCCATTCCCGTCCCACATTTCCCATTCCCACCCCAAATTTCCCCATTCCCACCCCAATTTCCCCATTCCCACCCCAAATTCTCCATTCCCACCCCAAATTCTCCATTCTCACCCCAAATTCCCCACCCCCATCCCAAATTCCCCATTCCCATCCCAAATTCCCCATTCCCACCCCAAATTTCCCATTCCCATCCCAAATTTCCCATTCCCATCCCAATTTTCCGTGCCCCAATCCCGAATTTCCGTACCCGCCTTGATCCTCTCGGTGCCGCCCTCGTGGCTGATCCCGGCGGCCTCGGAGTGTCCGGAGGGTCCGGAATGTCCGGAATGTCCGGAGTGTCCGGAGGGTCCGGAGTGTCCGGGCTGCGGCTCCGCCGGGAACGCCGCCCCCCTCTGAGGCCTGGCCAGGAAAAAAACGGGAATTCCGGAGCTGCCACCCCCAGGAAAACCCCAACTCCCAAAAATTCCCAGTTTTTCTCCTGGTTTTCCCATCATTTTTCCCTCCATTTTCCCAATTTTTTCCCCATTTTTCCCTCCGTTTTCCCGATTTTTTCCCCATTTTTTCCTCCATTTTCCCAATTCTTTCCCCATTTTTCCCTCAGTTTTCCCAATTTTTTCCCCATTTTTCCCTCCGTTTTCCCGATTTTCCCCATTTTTTCCTCCATTTTCCCTTTTATTTCCCATTTTTTCCTCCATTTTCCCAATTTTTCCCCATTTTTTCCTCCATTTTTCCCATTTTTTCCCCATTTTTCCCTCAGTTTTCCCAATTTTTTTCCCATTTTTCCCCCCATTTTTCCCATTTTTTTTCCCAATTTTTCCCCATTTTTTCCTCAATTTTTCCCATTTTCCCCCATTTTTCCCTCAATTTTCCCGATTTTCCCCATTTTTTCCTCCATTTTCCCAATTTTTTTCCCAATTTTTCCCCATTTTTTCCTCCATTTTTCCCATTTTTTCCCCATTTTTCCCTCCGTTTTCCCGATTTTTTCCCCATTTTTTCCTCTGTTTTCCCGATTTTTTCCCCATTTTTCCCTCAGTTTTCCCAATTTTTTCCCCATTTTTCCCTCCATTTTCCCGATTCTTTCCCCATTTTTCCCTCCGTTTTCCCAACTTTTTCCATCATTTTTCCCTCCGTTTTCCCGATTTTCCCCATTTTTTCCTCCATTTTCCCTTTTTTTTCCCATTTTTTCCTCCATTTTCCCAATTTTTCCCCATTTTTTCCTCCATTTTTCCCATTTTTTCCCCATTTTTCCCTCAGTTTTCCCGATTTTTTTCCCATTTTTCCCCCCATTTTTCCCATTTTTTTCCCAATTTTTCCCCATTTTTTCCTCAATTTTTCCCATTTTTCCCCATTTTCCCTCAATTTTCCCGATTTTCCCCATTTTTTCCTCCATTTTCCCAATTTTTTTCCCAATTTTTCCCCATTTTTTCCTCCATTTTTCCCATTTTTTCCCCATTTTTCCCCTCAGTTTTCCCGATTTTTTTCCCATTTTTTCCTCCATTTTTCCCATTTTTTTTCCCATTTTTCCTCCATTTTTCCCAATTTTCCCCATTTTTTCCTCCATTTTCCCTTTTTTTCCCATTTTTTCCTCCATTTTCCCAATTCTTTCCCCATTTTTCCCTCAGTTTTCCCTTTTTTCCCCATTTTTTCCCATTTTTTCCTCCATTCCCCCCATTTTTCCCCAATCTTCCCCAAATTTTTGCTCCAATTTCTCCCATTTCCCATTTTCCCCCATTTTTCCATAATTTCCCCCCATTCTCACCTTTTTTTCCTGGTTTTTTTGCCATTTATTCTGTTTTTTCCCAATTTTCCCCATTTTTCCCATTTTTTACCCCATTTTCCCCCGTTTTTCCCCATTTTTTCCCCTTTTCCCCC
Source organism: Coloeus monedula (assembly GCF_965178545.1). Classification (NCBI taxonomy): domain Eukaryota; kingdom Metazoa; phylum Chordata; class Aves; order Passeriformes; family Corvidae; genus Coloeus; species Coloeus monedula. Next base: position 2,253,136 of record NC_138813.1, on the reverse strand, counting down.
AATTTTCCCTCATTCCCACCTTTTTTCCTGTTTTTTTCCCCCTCTTTTCCCATTTTCCCCGATTTTTGCCCCATTTTCCCCCATTTTTCCCCATTCCTGCCTTTTTTCCTGGTTTTTTTCCCATATTTTTCTTTTTCCCCCCATCTCTTCGCCATTTCCCCCCCAATTTTCCCCCATTCCCACCCTTTTTCCCCTTTTTTCCCATTTTTTCCCCCATTTTTGCCCGTTTATCCCCGCTTTCCCCCCGTTTTTTACCCGTTTTTTCCTGTTTATTCCCATTTTTCCCATTTTTTGCCCGTTTTTTCCTGGTTTTGCCCGTTTTTTCCCGCTTCCCCCCCGTTTCTTACCCGTTTATTCCCCGTTTTCCCATTTATCCCCCGTTTTTCCCCATTTTTCCCCCCGTTTTTCCCCATTTTTGCCCGTTTTTCCCCTTTTTTGCCCATTTTCCCCATTTTTGCCCGTTTTTTCCATTTTATGCCCGTTTTCTCCCCTTTTATCCCCATTTTTCCCCAGTTTTTCCCGTTTATTCCCATTTTTCCCCGTTTTTTCCCACTTTTCCCCGTTTTTTCCTGTTAATGCCCATTTTCCCCCATTTTCCCCCATTTTTCCCCGTTTTTTCCCCCATTTTTCCCAATTTTTTCCCGTTCATCCCCGTTTTTTCCCATTTTTTCCCCGTTTTTTCCCATTTTTCCCCGTTTTTTCCTGTTAATGCCCATTCTCCCCCATTTTTTCCCATTTTCCCTGTTTTTTCCCCCATTTTTCCCAATTTTTTCCCGTTTATTCCCATTTTTCCCCGTTTTCCCCCGTTTTTCCCATTTTCCCCCGTTTTTTCCCATTTTTCCCCATTTTTTCCCATTTTTTTCCCGTTTATGCCCGTTTTTTCCCCGTTTTCCCCCATTTTTTTCTCGTTTATCCCCGTTTTTTTCCCATTTTTTCCCTGTTTTTCCCCCATTTTTCCCAATTTTTTCCCGTTTATTCCCATTTTTCCCCGTTCTTTCCCATTTTTTCCCGTTTATCCCCATTTTTCCCCCGTTCTTCCCAATTTTTTCCCATTTACCCCCGTTTTTTTCCCGTTTATTCCCATTTTCCCCCGTTTTTCCCCATTTTTCCCATTTTTCCCCATTTTTCTCCATTTTTTCCTCATTTATTCCCATTTTTCCCGTTTTCCCTGTTTTCCCCCATTTTTTCCTATTTTTCCCGTTTTTTCCCCGTTTTTCCCATTATTCCCCATTTTTTTCCTATTTTTGCCTGTTTTTCCCATTTTTGCCCGTTTTTTCCCGTTAATGCCCGTTTCTTCCCCGTTTTTCCCATTTTTCCCCGTTTTTCCCCATTTTTCCCCGTTTTTCCCATTAATGCCCATTTTTTCCCTGTTTTTCCCATTTTTCCCGTTTATCCCCGTTTATTCCTGTTTTTCCCCCATTTTCCCCCGTCTTTCCCCGTTTTTTCCCATTTTTCCCCATTTTTCCCCATTTTTCCCTGTTTTTTCCCATTTTCCCCCTTTTCCCCGTTTATTCCCATCTTTTTCCCGTTCTCCCCCGTTTTTCCCCATTTTCCCCCGTTTTTGCCCATTTTTCCCTGTTTTTCCCCATTTTTCCCCATTTTTCCCCGTTTTTTCCCCGTTTTTTCCCATTTTCCCCCTTTATTCCCATCTTTTTCCCGTTCTCCCCCGTTTTTCCCCATTTTCCCCCGTTTTTCCCTGTTTTTTCCCGTTTTTCCCCAGTTTTTCCCCATTTTTCCCCATTTTTCCCCGTTTTTTCCCATTTCCCCCCTTTTTCCCCGTTTATTCCCATCTTTTTCCCGTTCTCCCCCGTTTTTCCCCATTTTTTCCCGTTTATCCCCGTTTTTTTCCCGTTTTTCCCCATTTTTTCCCCATTTTTCCCGTTAATGCCCGTTTTTTCCGTTTTTCCCATTTATTCCCGTTTATCCCTGTTTATTCCTGGTTTTTTTCCCATTTTTCCCCCGTTTTTCCCCATTTTCCCCCCTTTATCCCCATTTTTATCCCCATTTTTATCCCCCTTTTCCCGTTTTTTCCCCGTTTTTTCCCATTTTCCCCATTTTCCCCCCTTTATCCCCATTTTTATCCCCTTTTTCCCCGTTTTTCCCCCTTTATCCCCATTTTTATCCCCTTTTTCCCCGTTTTTTCCTGTTTTTCCCCATTTTTCCCGTTTTTTCCCCGTTTTTTCCCCGTTTATTCCCATTTTTCCCCCATTTTTCCCCCTTTATCCCCATTTTTATCCCCATTTTTATCCCCTTTTTCCCCATTTTTCCCCGTTTTTCCCCGTTTTTCCCCATTTTTCCCCCTTTATCCCCATTTTTATCCCCTTTTTCTCCGTTTTCCCCCGTTTTTCCCCATTTTCCCCCCTTCATCCCCATTTTTATCCCCTTTTTCCCCATTTTCCCCCGTTTTTCCCCATTTCCCCCCCTTTATCCCCATTTTCATCCCCTTTTTTCCCGTTTCTCCCGTTTTTCGCCCCATTTCCCGCCCTTTCCCACCTTTCCGGGGCCCCTCGGCCGCTCCCGGGCGCGGAGAAGCTTCCGGAAGGTTGGCGGAAGGGGGAGGGGCCGGAGCGCGGAGACTCCGGGAAGCTCAGGGGCCTGGAATGGGGCAAAAAGAGCAGAAAACGGGCAAAAACGGGCAAAAACAGGGAAAAACGGGCAAAAACCGGGAAAGCCCGGGCAGAAACGGGAAAAAAACGGGAATAAAGGGGGGGGGAAATGGGGGAAAAATGGGAAAAATGGGGGAAAATTGGGAAAAAATGGGGGGAAAAATGGGGGAAAAAAATGGGGGGAAATGGGGGAAAATTGGGAAAAATGGGGGAAAAAATGGGGGGAAATGGGGGAAAATTGGGAAAAAATGGGGGGAAAAATGGGGGGAAAAAATGGGGGGAAATGGGGGAAAATTGGGAAAAAATGGGGGGAAAAATTGGGGGGAAATTGGGAAAAAATGGGGGGAAAAAATGGGGAAAAAAATTGGGGGAAAAATGGGGGGAAATTGGGAAAAATGGGGGGAAAAATGGGGGGAAAATGGGGGGAAATGGGGGAAAATTGGGAAAAAATGGGGGGAAAAATTGGGGGGAAATTGGGAAAAAATGGGGGGAAAAAATGGGGGGAAATGGGGGAAAATTGGGGGGAAAAAATGGGGGGAAATGGGGGAAAAAATGGGGGAAATGGGGGAAAATTGGGAAAAAATGGGGGGAAAATGGGGGAAAAATGGGGGAAAAAATGGGGGGAAATGGGGAAAAATTGGGAAAAAATGGGGGGAAAAATGGGGGAAAAAATGGGGGGAATGGGGGAAAATTGGGAAAAAATGGGGGGAAAAATGGGGGGAAATTGGGAAAAAATGGGGGGAAAAATGGGGGAAAAAATGGGGGAAATGGGGGAAAATTGGGAAAAAATGGGGGAAAAAAATGGGGGGAAATGGGGGAAAATTGGGAAAAAAATGGGGAAAAAAATGGGGGAAAAAAATGGGGGAAAATGGGGGAAAAAAATGGGGGAAAATGGGGGAAAATTGGGAAAAATGGGGGAAAAAATGGGGGGAAATGGGGGAAAATTGGGAAAAATGGGGAAAAAAATGGGGGAAAAATGGGGGGAAATGGGGGAAAAATGGGGGGGAAAATGGGGTGAAATGGGGGGAAATTGGGAAAAAATGGGGGGAAAAATGGGGGAAATTGGGAAAAAATGGAGGAAAAATGGGGGAAAAAATGGGGGAAAATGGGGGAAAATTGGGAAAAATGGGGGAAAAAATGGGGAAAAAATGGGGGGAAATTGGGAAAAAATGGGGGAAAAATGGGGGGAAATGGGGTGAAATGGGGGGAAATTGGGAAAAAATGGGGGGAAAAATGGGGGGAAATTGGGAAAAAACGGGGGAAAAATGGGGGAAAAAATGGGGGAAAATTGGGAAAAAATGGGGGGGAAAATGGGGGGAAATGGGGGAAAATTGGGGAAAAGTGGGGGGAAAAATGGGGGAAAATGGGGGAAAATTGGGAAAAATGGGGGAAAAAATGGGAAAAAATGGGGGAAATGGGGGAAAATTGGGAAAAAATGGGGGAAAAATGGGGGAAAAATGGGGGGAATGGGGGAAAATTGGGGAAAAATGGGGGGAAAAATGGGGGGAAAAATGGGAAAAAAAATGGAAAAATTGGAAAAAATGGGGGGAGATTGGGGAGAAAATGGGGAATAAATGGGAAAAATGGGAAAAATGGGGGAAATGGGGAAAGATGGAAAAATGGGAAAATGGGGAATAAATGGGGGGAAAATTGGAGGGAAAACGGGGGAAAATGGGGAATAAATGGGAAAAATGGGAAATAATGGGGGGAAAGTTGGGGGGAAATGGGGAAAAATGGGGGAAAAATTGGGGGGAAATCGAGGGGAAATGGGAAAAATGGGGGGAATGAGGGGAAATCGGGAAAAATGGGAAAAAATGGGGAGAAATGGGAAACAATGGGGAAAAAATGGGGGGAAATGGGGGAAAAATGGGGGGAAAATGGGGGGAAATGGGGAAAGATGGAAAAATGGGAAAAAAATGGGAAAAATGGGAAAAAATGGGGGGAAATTGGGGGGAAATGGGAAAAAATGGGAAAAATGGGAAAAAAATAGGGGCAAATGGGAAAAAATGGGGGGAAATGGGAAAAAAAGGGGAATAAATGGGGGAAAAATTGGGGGAAATCGGGGGGAAATGGGAAAAATGGGGAGAAATGGGAAAAAATTGGGAAAAAATGGGGAAAAAAGGGGGAAAAAAGGGGGAAAAAAGGGGGCGAAATTGGGGGGAAATGGGGGAAAATGGGGAAAAATGGGGGAAAAATGGAAAAATGGGAAAAAATGGGGTAAAATCGGGAATAAATGAGGAAAAAATGGGGGAAATGGGGAAAAATGGGGAAAAAATGGAAAAATGGGGAAAAATGGGGGGAAATTGGGGAGAAATGGGAAAAAATGGGAAAAATGGGAAAAAAACAGGGGCAAATGGGAAAAAATGGGGGGAAATGGGAAAAATTGGGGGGAAATGGGAAAAAAAGGGGAATAAATGGGGGAAAAATTGGGGGGAAATCGGGGGGAAATGGGAAAAATGGGGGGAAAAATGGAAAAATGGGAAAAAATGGGGGGAAATTGGGGAATAAATGGGAAAAAATGGGGAGAAACGGGGGAAAATGGGGAAATTTGGGGAGAAATGAGGGAAATTGGGGGAATCCCAGAAATCCCAGGGATTTTGGGGAGAATTCTGGGAATTTTGGGTAGAATCTCAGGAATTCTGGGGATCTGGGGGGAATCCTGTGAATTTTGGGGGGATTTTGGTGGGAATTCCGGGAATTTGGGGAGAATTTGGGGGATTTGGGGTGGAATCCCAGGAATTCTGGGGATTTTGGGGGATATGGGGGAAATTCCAGAACTTTTGAAGGGATTTTTGCTGGGAATTCCAAGAATTTTGGTGGGAGTTCTGGGGGGATTTTGGTGGGAATTCCGGGGGGATTTTGGTGGGAATTCCACGAATTTTGGGGTGGTTTTGGTGGGAATTCCGGGGATTTTGGTGGGAATTTGGGGGGGATTTTGGTGGGAATTTTGGGGGTAATTCCCGGAATTTTGGGCATCTCTGTCTCCTCACCTTTTCCCGTGGCCGGGCTGCGTTTCCCGCGGAGGAATCCCGGGAATTTGGGGGGATTTTGGTGGGAATTCTGGGAATTTTGTGGGAATTCCGGGAATTTTGTGGGGAATTCTGGGAATTTTGGGGGGAATTCCAGGAATTTGGGGGGATTTTGGTGGGAATTTTGTGGGAATCCCAGGAATTCTGGGGGGATTTTGGTGGGAATTTTGTGGGAATCCCAGGAATTCTGGGGGGATTTTGGTGGGAGTTCTGGGGATTTTGGGGGGGGATTTTGGTGGGAATCCTGGGAATTTTGGTGGGAATTCCGGGGATTTTGTGGGAATTCCAGGAATTCTGGGGGGATTTTGGTGGGAATTCCGGGAATTTTGGTGGGAATTCCGGGGATTTTGATGGGAATTCCAGGAATTCTGGGGGGATTTTGGTGGGAATTCCGGGAATTTTGGTGGGAATCCCGGGGATTTTGCGGGAATTCTGGGGGGATTTTGGTGGGAATTCTGGGAATTTTTGGTGGGAATCCCAGGAATTTTGGGGTGGTTTTGGTGGGAACTCCGGGACTTAGGTGAGAATTCCGAGAATTTTGGAGCGATTTTGGTGGGAATTCCAAGGAATTTGGGGGTATTTTGCTGGGAATTTCAGGAATTTTGGTGGGAATCCCGGGAATTTTGGTGGGAATCCCGGGGGGATTTTGGTGGGAATCCCAGGAATTCTGGGGGGTATTTTGGGGGTAATTCCGGGAATTTTGGGCATCTCCGTCTCCTCACCTTTTCCCGTGGCTGGGCTGCGTTTCCCGCGGAGGAATCCCGGGAATTTGGGGGGATTTTGGTGGGAATTCTGGGAATTTTGGTGGGAATTCTGGGGGAATTTTGGTGGGAATTCCGGGGATTTGGGGAGGATTTTGGTGGGAATTCCGGGGATTTTGGGGGGATTTTGATGGGAATTCCGGGGATTTTGGTGGGAATTCTGGGAATTTTGGTGGGAATTCCGGGGCTATTTTGGTGGGAATCCCAGGAATTTTGGTGGGAATTCTGGGGGAATTTTGGTGGGAATTCCGGGGATTCTGGGGGGATTTTGGTGGGAATTCCGGGAATTTTTGGTGGGAATCCCAGGAATTTTGGGGTGGTTTTGGTGGGAACTCCGGGACTTAGGTGAGAATTCCGAGAATTTTGGAGCGATTTTGGTGGGAATTCCAAGGAATTTGGGGGTATTTTGCTGGGAATTTCAGGAATTTTGGTGGGAATCCCGGGGGGATTTTGGTGGGAATCCCAGGAATTCTGGGGGGATTTTGGGGGTAATTCCGGGAATTTTGGGCATCTCCGTCTCCTCACCTTTTCCCGTGGCCGGGCTGCGTTTCCCGCGGAGGAATCCCGGGAATTTGGGCCGGTGCCCGTTTGGTGCCCGCGGTGCCGCTCCGGTGCCAGCCGGCGCCGCTCCGGAACGGGGCCCGGAAGGTGCCCGGGAAAGGCTCCGGGAAAGGCTCCGGGAAAGGCTCCGGCTCCGCCTTCGGCTCCGCGGCCGGGTCCAGGCTCTCCGACCACGCCCTGCGCACACCGACGGGCACCGCTGGCACCGCTGGCACCGCCGGCACCGCGGATCGGGGAGGGGCGGCACCGGCGACACCGGGGTGGCACCCATGGGACAAGGGAAGGGTGGCACTGGTGGCACCCATGGGACAAGGGAAGGGTGGCACTGGTGGCACTGGGGTGGCACCCACGGGACAAGGGAAGGGTGGCACCGGTGAAATCGGGGTGGCACCCATGGGACAAGGGAAGGGTGGCACTGGTGGCACTGGTGGCACCCACGGGACAAGGGAAGGGTGACACTGGGGTGGCACCCACGGGACAAGGGAAGGGTGGCACTGGTGACACTGGGGTGGCACCCACGGGACAAGGGAAGGGTGGCACTTGGTGGCATTGGGGTGGCACTGGTGGCACCAATGGGATGGAGGAAGGGTGGCACCCACGGGACAAGGGAAGGGTGGCACCGGTGGCATCGGGGTGGCACCCACGGGACAAGGGAAGGGTGGTACTGATGGGACAAGGGAAGGGTGGCACTGGTGGCACCCATGGGACAAGGGAAGGGTGGCACTGGTGGCACCCATGGGACAAGGGAAGGATGGCACTGGTGGCACTGGGGTGGCACCCATGGGACAAGGGAAGGGTGGCACCGGTGAAATCGGGGTGGCACCCATGGGACAAGGGAAGGGTGGCACCGGTGGCACCCATGGGACAAGGGAAGGGTGGCACCGGTGGCACTGGTGGCACCCATGGGACAAGGGAAGGGTGACACTGGGGTGGCACAGACGGGACAAGGGAAGGGTGGCACTGGTGACACTGGGGTGGCACTGATGGGACAAGGGAAGGGTGGCACTGGTGGCACCCATGGGACAAGGGAAGGGTGGCACTGGTGGCACCCATGGGACAAGGGAAGGGTGGCACTGGTGGCATTGGGGTGGCACCCATGGGACAAGGGAAGGGTGGCACTGGTGGCATTGGGGTGGCACCCATGGGACAAGGGAAGGGTGGCACTGGTGGCACTGGGGTGGCACCCATGGGACAAGGGAAGGGTGACACTGGTGGCACTGGGGTGGCACTGGTGGCACCAATGGGATGGAGGAAGGGTGGCCCCGACGGGACAAGGGAATGGTGGCACCGGTGAAATCGGGGTGGCACCCATGGGACAAGGGAAGGGTGGCACTGGTGGCACCCACGGGACAAGGGAAGGGTGGCACTGGTGGCACCGGGGTGGCCCTGATGGGACAAGGGAAGGGTGGCACTGGTGGCATTGAAAGGAAAGGGGGAAGGGTGGCAGTGGTGGCACCAACGGCACCCACATGGCACCAACGGCACCCACATGGCACCAACGGCACCCACATGGCACCAATGGCACCCATGGCACATCAGGGTCACCAGTGCCACTCACGGCACCCGGATGGCACCGACGGCACCCGGATGGCACCAATGGCACACCAGTGTCACCAATGGCGCCCATGGAACACAGAGGTCACTGATGGCACCCATGGCACCCAGAGGGCACCAATGGCACCCACGGCAACCAGATGGCACCAATGGCTCAGAGATGGCACCAATGGCACACTGATGTCACCAATGGCTCAGAGATGGCACCAATGGCACCCGGATGGCACCAATGGCACCTGGATGGCACCAATGGCACATTGATGGCACCAATGGCTCAGAGATGGCATCAATGGCACTGAAATGGCACCAATGGCACCCGGATGGCACCAATGTCATCAACGGCACCTAGATGGCACCAATGGCTCAGAGATGGCATCAATGGCACTGAAATGGCACCAATGACACCTGGGTGGCACCAATGTCATCAACGGCACCCAGATGCCACCAACGCCACCTCCAGCAGGCGGCTGCCAGCGCAGCCCGGGCCACCGGGGCACCCACGGCACGGGGACGGCACCCACGGCACCCGGGACACCCAGATGTGACCGATGGCACCCGGATGGCACCAATGGCACCTGGATATCACCTATGCCATCAATGGCACTCAAATGGCACCAATGGCTCAGAGATGGCACCAATGGCACTGAAATGGCGCCAATGGCTCAGAGATGGCACCAATGGCTCAGAGATGCCACCAATGGCACCCAGATGGCACCAATGCCACCCAGGGCACTTGGAGGACACCAATGGCACCCGGATGGCACCAATGGCACCCAGATGGCACCAATGGCATCAACGGCACCCAGATGGCACCAATGGCTCAGAGATGGCACCAATGGCACTGAAATGGCACCAATGGCACACTGATGGCACCAATGGCTCAGAGATGGCACCAATGACACCTGGGTGGCACCAATGGCTCAGAGATGGCACCAATGACACCTGGGTGGCACCAATGGCACATTGATGGCACCAATGGCTCAGAGATGGCACCAATGGCACCCGGATGGCACCAACGGCACCCAGATGGCACCAATGGCTCAGAGATGGCACCAATGACACCTGGATGGCACCAATGGCACATTGATGTCACCAATGGCACCCGGATGGCACCAATGGCACCCAGATGGCACCAATGTCATCAATGGCACCCAGATGGCACCAATGGCTCAGAGATGGCACCAATGACACCTGGGTGGCACCAACGGCACCCAGATGCCACCAACGGCACCCCCAACACCCCGAAACCACCCAGCCCTCCCGAGATCACCAACCTCCTGGGGGTGCCATCCTCGTGCGGCGGCACGATGCCCACGGTGACGGTGACCGAGGTGCGCAGGAGGTCGATCATCTGCTCGTGGCTCAGTGCCACCGCTGCCACCTTGCACACCTCCAGCAGGCGGCTGCCAGCGCAGCCCGGGCCACCGGGGCACCCACGGCACGGGGACGGCACCCGCGGCACCCGGGACATGGGGATGGCACCCGCGGCACCCGGGACACCCAGATGTGATCGATGGCACCCAGATGGCACCAATGGCACCCTGATGTGACCGATGGCACCCAGATGTGACCGATGGCACCCGGATGGCACCAATGGCACCCAGATGGCACCAATGGCACCCAGATGGCATCAATGGCACCCAGATGGCACCAATGGCACCCGGATGGCACCAATGGCTCAGAAATAGCATCAATGGCACCCAGATGGCATCAATGGCACCCGGATGTCACCAATGGCATCAACGGCACCCAGATGGCACCAATGGCTCAGAAATGGCATCAATGGCACTGAAATGGCACCAATGGCACCCAGATGGCACCAATGGCACCTGGATGGCACCAATGGCACCCGGATGTCACCTATACCATCAATGGCACTCAAATGGCACCAATGGCTCAGAGATGGCACCAATGGCTCAGAGATGGCATCAATGGCACCCAGATGCCACCAACGGCACCCAGATGGCACCAATGGCACCTGGATGTCACCAATGGCACCCAGGGCACTTGGAGGACACCAACGGCACCCGCATGGCACCAATGGCACGTCAGTGTCACCACCGCCACTCACGACACCCAGATGCCACCAACGCCACCCAGAGCGCCCCCCGAGATCACCAACCTCCTGGGGGTGCCATCCTCGTGCGGCGGCACGATGCCCACGGTGACGGTGCCCGAGGTGCGCAGGAGGTCGATCATCTGCTCGTGGCTCAGTGCCACCGCTGCCACCTTGCACACCTCCAGCAGGCGGCTGCCAGCGCAGCCCGGGCCACCGGGGCACCCACGGCACGGGGATGGCACCCGCGGCACCCGGGACACCCAGATGTGACCAATGGCACCCAGATGTGACCGATGGCACCCGGATGGCATCAATGGCACCCAGATGTGACCGATGGCACCCGGATGGCACCAATGGCACCCAGATGGCATCAATGGCACCTGGATGGCACCAATGGCTCAGAAATAGCATCAATGGCACCCAGATGGCATCAATGGCACCCGGATGTCACCAATGGCATCAACGGCACCCAGATGGCACCAATGGCTCAGAGATGGCATCAATGGCACTGAAATGGCACCAATGGCACCCAGATGGCACCAATGGCACCCGGATGGCACCAATGGCACCCGGATGTCACCTATACCATCAATGGCACTCAAATGGCACCAATGGCTCAGAGATGGCACCAATGGCTCAGAGATGGCGCCAATGGCTCAGAGATGGCATCAATGGCACCCAGATGCCACCAACGGCACCCAGATGGCACCAATGGCACCTGGATGTCACCAATGGCACCCAGGGCACTTGGAGGACACCAACGGCACCCGCATGGCACCAATGGCACGTCAGTGTCACCACCGCCACTCACGACACCCAGATGCCACCAACGCCACCCAGAGCGCCCCCCGAGATCACCAACCTCCTGGGGGTGCCATCCTCGTGCGGCGGCACGATGACCACGGTGACGGTGCCCGAGGTGCGCAGGAGGTCGATCATCTGCTCGTGGCTCAGTGCCACCGCTGCCACCTTGCACACCTCCAGCAGGCGGCTGCCAGCGCAGCCCGGGCCACCGGGGCACCCACGGCACGGGGACGGCACCCGCGGCACCCGGGACACCCAGATGTGACCGATGGCACCCAGATGTGACCGATGGCACCCACATGGCACCAATGGCACCCAGATGTGACCGATGGCACCCAGATGTGACTGATGGCACCCAGATGGCACCAATGGCACCCAGATGGCACCAATGGCACCCACATGGCACCAATGGCACCTGGATATCACCTATGCCATCAATGGCACTCAAATGGCACCAATGGCTCAGAGATGGCACCAATGGCACTGAAATGGCGCCAATGGCTCAGAGATGGCACCAATGGCACCCAGATGTGACCGATGGCACCCAGATGGCACCAATGGCACCCAGATGGCACCAATGGCACCCACATGGCACCAATGGCACCTGGATATCACCTATGCCATCAATGGCACTCAAATGGCACCCATGGCTCAGAGATGGCACCAATGGCACTGAAATGGCGCCAATGGCTCAGAGATGGCACCAATGGCACCCAGATGCCACCAATGGCACCCAGATGGCACCCAGATGGCACCAATGCCACCCAGGGCACTTGGAGGACACCAATGGCTCAGAGATGCCACCAATGGCACCCAGATGGCACCAATGGCACCCAGGGCACTTGGAGGACACCAATGGCACCCGGATGGCACCAATGGCACCCAGATGGCACCAATGGCATCAACGGCACCCAGATGGCACCAATGGCTCAGAGATGGCACCAATGGCACTGAAATGGCACCAATGGCTCAGAGATGGCACCAATGGCACCTGGATGTCACCAATGGCACATTGATGGCACCAATGGCTCAGAGATGGCATCAATGGCACCTGGATGGCACCAATGGCACCAACGGCACCCAGATGCCACCAACGGCACCCCCAACACCCCGAAACCACCCAGCCCTCCCGAGATCACCAACCTCCTGGGGGTGCCATCCTCGTGCGGCGGCACGATGACCACGGTGACGGTGACCGAGGTGCGCAGGAGGTCGATCATCTGCTCGTGGCTCAGTGCCACCGCTGCCACCTTGCACACCTCCAGCAGGCGGCTGCCGCGCCGCAGCCCGGCTTGCCAGGCGAAGCCGTACTCCTCCACCTCGGCCACGCTGCCGTCGGGGTGCACGTGGAAGCCCAGCTGGCCCAGCCCGTTGCGCCGCAGCGTCATGTCCACCGTGGCACAGCCCGGCGTGGTCACCTGCGGGCCAGCAGCCGCTCGCTCGCCAACGGTGCCCAACGAGCCCAAACGCGGCTTTTTGGGCCCCTTTCGGGGCGGGGTTTGCGGTCGGTTTCGTTCCGTGCCCGGTTTGGACCTGGCAGCGTTTTGGAGGCCGCTCGTGTTTTGGTGGTTGGGCATTTTGGAGGCTTCGTTTCCCCCCTGTTTTGCCCGGTTTTGCCCGGTTTTGCCCGGTTTCTTCCTATTTTGCCCCTTTCTAATCGTTCCCATTTTGCTTCTCTTCGACTTCTCCCGGTTTTCTCCCCCCCCATTCTCCCCCAATTTCCTCCATTTCTCCCCATTTTTCCCCCAATTTCCCTTAAATTTTTCTGCCCATTTTCCCAGTTTTCACTCCTCAATTTCCCCCATTTCCCCCCCAATTTTACCCATTTCTCCCCATTTTTATCCCATTTCCCCCATTTCCCCCATTTCCCTCCCAATTTCCCCCATTTCCCTCCCAATTTCCCCCATTTCCCCCCCAATTTCCCCCATTTCCCCCCCAATTTCCCCCATTTCCCCCCCAATTTTCTCCCAATTTCCCCCATTTCCTTCCCAATTTCCCCCATTTCCTTCCCAATTTCCCCCATTTCCCCCCCAATTTTACCCATTTCTCCCCATTTCCTTCCCAATTTCCCCCATTTCCCTCCCAAATTCCCCCATTTCCCTCCCAATTTTCCCCCAATTTTCCCAATTTTTTTCCATTTCCCCCCAATTTTTCCCTCCATTTTTCCCCATTTTCCCCTCATTTTTCCCAGTTTTCCCCCATTTTTTCCCCCAGTTTCTCCCCCAGTTTCTCCCCACTTTCCCCCCCATTTTCCCCCATTTCCTCCCCATTTTTCCCCATTTCCCCCCAACTTTTTCCCCCAATTTTTCCCCATTTCCCCAACCTTTTCCCCCAGTTTCTCCCCCAATTTTTCCCCACTTTCCCCTAATTTTTCCATTTTCCCCCATTTTTTCCCCCAGTTTCTCCCCCCATTTTCCCCCCCATTTCCCCCCCATTTTTCCCAATTTTCTCCCCATTTTTCCCCATTTCCCCCCAACCTTTTCCCCCCCATTTTCCCCCATTTACCCCCCACTCCCCCCCATTCTTCCCCCATTTTCTTCCCCAATTCTTTCCCCCAATTCTCCCCATTTCCCCCTCATTTTTCCCCAATTCCCCCCATTTTTCCCCCATTTCCCCCCATTTTCCCCACCCCTCCCCACTCTCCCCCCACTTCTCCCCTCACCTTGAGTCTCTGCACGATCTCCCGAACCTCCTCGGCCGCTCCCTCCGCTCCCTCCGCTCCCTCTCCCGCCGATCCCGCTGCCGATCCCGCTGCCGATCCCGCCGCCGATCCCGCCGCCGATCCCACCCTCACGCTGACCAGATCCCCTCGCCCGTGGTAGATCCTCAACGCCGCTCCCTCGGCGCTCCAACCGATCACGTCACCGGTGAAACAATTGAACACCACTTCCTTGGCTCCCAAATCCACCAGCACCACAAACTCGTTGGAAATACCCAGAACGCACGGAATCTCCTCGCCGCGGCCAAAATCCATGGCGGAAACGCGCCACGAAACGGCTCCGGAACTTTCCAACTCGGCCCAAGGTCGAGCTTTGGATTTCTCTTTCTTTTTGGAAGCCAAGGAGATGAGGTTGAACTTGCCGGCCGTATCCAAAGGGGTGTTGGTGACGTAGTTTTCCGCCAGGTCCCGCAGGTATTCCTGCCGCGTCCTCGTGGCCATGGTGCGGAATTTGTGGGATTTGTGCGCGGCGTTCTCGGCGTTGATGGCCTTGGCCAAGAGGAAGGCGCGGAAGAGGCCGGAACGGCGGAAGGTGACGCCGGACGGCGGCACCGGGGGGCCGAAGGGAGGAACGTCCTTGGAGCGGGTGACGGCGACGCTTTGGGGGGAAAAGGGGGAAAAGAGGGAGTTTGGGGGATTTGGGGGGGGTTTTAGGGGGATTTGGGGGGATTTGGGGGGATTTTGAAGGAAATTAGGAGGGAATTTTGGGGGGATTTGGGGGGGATTTGGGGGATTTGGAGGGATTTGGGGGGATTTGGAGGGATTTGGAGGGAATTTTGGGGGGATTTGGGGGATTTGGAGGGATTTGGGGGGATTTGGAGGGATTTGGAGGGAATTTTGGGGGGAATTTGGGGGATTTGGGGGCACTTTGGGGGGATTTGGGGGATTTGGGGGGAATTTGGTGAAATTTTGGGGGATTTTGGGAGAATTTGGGGGGATTTTGAGAGATTTGGGGGGAATTTGGGGGGGATTTTGGGGGGATTTGGGGGGATTTTGAAGGGAATTAGGAGGGAATTTGGGGAAATTTGGGGGGAATTTGGGGGATTTGGAGGGATTTTGGGGGAATTTTGGGGGGAATTTGGGGGATTTGGGGGCACTTTGGGGGGATTTGGGGGGAATGTGGTGAAATTTTGGGGGATTTTGGGAGAATTTGGGGGGATTTTGAGAGATTTGGGGGGATTTGGGGGGGATTTTGGGGGGGAAATTTTTGGGGGAATTTTGGTGGATTTTGAAGGGAATTAGGAGGGAATTTGGGGAAATTTGGGGGGAATTTGGGGGATTTGGAGGGATTTGGGGGGATTAGGAGGGATTTTGGGGGGATTTGGGGGGGATTTTGAGGGATTTGGAGGGAATTTTGGGGGGAATTTGGGGGATTTGGGGGCACTTTGGGGGGATTTGGGGGATTTGGGGGGAATTTGGTGAAATTTTGGGGGATTTTGGGAGAATTTGGGGGGATTTTGAGAGATTTGGGGGGAATTTGGGGGGGATTTTGGGGGGATTTGGGGGGGATTTTGGGGGGGAAATTTTTGGGGGGATTTTGGTGGATTTTGAAGGGAATTAGGAGGGAATTTGGGGAAATTTGGGGGGAATTTGGGAGATTTGGGGGGATTTGGAGGGATTTGGGGGGGATTTGGGGGGGATTTGGGGGATTTGGAGGGATTTGGGGGGATTTGGAGGGAATTTTGGGGGAATTTTGGGGGGAATTTGGGGCATTTGGGGGCACTTTGGGGGGATTTGGGGGCAATTTGGTGAAATTTTGGGGGATTTTGGGAGAATTTGGGGGGATTTTGAGAGATTTGGGGGGAATTTTGGGGGGATTTTGGGGGGATTTGGGGGGGATTTTGGGGGGGAAATTTTTGGGGGAATTTTGGTGGATTTTGAAGGGAATTAGGAGGGAATTTGGGGAAATTTGGGGGGAATTTGGGAGATTTGGGGGGATTTTGGGGGATTTGGAGGGATTTGGAGGGAATTTTGGGGGAATTTGGGAGGATTTGGGGGATTTGGGGGCACCTTGGGGGGATTTGGGGGCAATTTGGTGAAATTTTGGGGGATTTTGGGAGAATTTGGGGGGATTTTGAGAGATTTGGGGGGGATTTTGGGGGGATTTTGGGGGGATTTGGGGGGGATTTTGGGGGGGAAATTTTTGGGGGAATTTTGGGGGAATTTGAAGGGAATTAGGAGGGAATTTGGGGAAATTTGGGGGGAATTTGGGAGATTTGGGGGGATTTGGGGGGATTTGGAGGGATTTTGGGGGGATTTTGGGGGGAATTTGGGGGATTTGGGGGCAATTTGGTGAAATTTTGGGGGATTTTGGGAGAATTTGGGGGGACTTTGAGAGATTTGGGGGGAATTTGGGGGGGATTTTGGGGGGATTTGGGGGGATTTTGAAGGGAATTAGGAGGGAATTTGGGGAAATTTGGGGGGGAATTTGGGGGATTTGGAGGGATTTGGGGGGATTAGGAGGGATTTTGGGGGGATTTGGGGGGGAATTTGGGGGATTTGGGGGCACTTTGGGGGGATTTGGGGGGAATTTGGTGAAATTTTGGGGGATTTTGGGAGAATTTGGGGGGATTTTGAGAGATTTGGGGGGATTTGGGGGATTGGGGGGGATTTGGGGGAAATTTGGGGGATTTGGGGGAATTTGAAGGGAATTAGGAGGGAATTTGGGGAAATTTTTGGGGGATTTTGGGAGAACTTGGGGGGATTTTGAGAGATTTGGGGGGATTTGGGGGACTTTTGGGGGAATTGTTATGAATTTCAGAGGAATTTTGAGGAATTTAGGGGAACTTGTAGGAATTTTCAGGGAATTTTTAGGAGTTTTGGGGAATTCGGGGAAATTTTTAGGAATTTTGGGGGGAATTTTTAGGAATGTTTGGGAACTTTTTAGGAATATTTGGGAGTTTTTATGAATTTTGGGGAATTTTTAGGGATTTTGGGAAATTTGGGGGAATTTGGGAGAATTTTTAGGAATCTTTGGGGGACTTTTTAGGAATATTTGGGATTTTTTAGGAATTTTGGGGAATTTTTAGGAATTCAGGGAACTTTTAGGAATTTTTTGGGAATTTTTAAGGATTTCGGGAATTTTTAGGAATTTTCTAGGAAATTTTCGGGATTTTTTAGATATTTTGAAAAAATTTTTAGGAATTTTGGGATATTTTTATGAATTTGGGGAATTTTTAGGAATTTTAGGAATTTTTAGGAGTGTTGGGGAATTTTTAGGGATGTTGGGGAATTTTTTAGGCATTGTGGGGGAATTTTTAGGAATTTTGGGGAATTCGGGGGGATTTTTATGAATTTGGGGAATTTTTAGGAATTTTTTTTGGAATTTTTAGGAATTTTTAGAAATTTTTAGGAATTGGGGGAAATTTTAGGAATTTTTGGGGGAATTTTTAAGGAATTTTGGGGAATTTTTAGGGAATTTTTAGGAATTTGGCAAATTTTTATGTTCTGAGGAATTTTCAGGAATTTTGAGGAATTTTTAAGAATTTTTTGGGAGATTTTAGGAATTTTTAGGACAGCTTTAGGAATTTTTAGGAATTTGGGGAATTTTTTAGGAATTTTTTGGCAATTTTTAGGAATTTTAATGAAATTTTTGGATTTTTTAGGAATTTTTTGGCAATTTTTAGGAATTTGGGGATTTTTTTAGGAAATTTGGGGAATCTCAATAAATTTTGGGGGAATTTTTAGGAATTTGGAGAATTTTTAGGAATTCTTTGAATATTTTTAGGAATTTTGGGGGAATTTTTGGAGGAATTTCTAGAAATTTTTAGGAATTCTTCAGAAGTTGGGGAATTTTTACAAATTTGGGGGGAATTTTTAGGAATTTGGGATATTTTCAGGAATTCCTGGGAATTTTTAGGATATTTTTACGAATTTTTGGTGTATTTTGGGCAGGAGGATTCCACGATTGATCCTTTCAGGATTCCCGACCCCGCCGGGATCCGCTGGGATCCACCGGGATCCGCTGGGATCCGCTGGGATCCGATGGGATCTGCTGGGATCCGCAGGGATCTGCTGGGATCCGCAGGGATCCGGGATGCACCGGGATCCGCTGGGATCCACCAGGACGTGCCAGGATCCAATGGGATCTGCCGGGATGCACCGGGATGCACTGGGATGCACCGGGATCCAATGGGATCCGATGGGATCCACCGGCATCCACCGGGATGCACTGGGGTGCACTGGGATCCACTGGGATGCACTGGGGTGTGCTGGGATGCACCAGAATCCAACGGGATCCACTGGGATCCACCAGGATGCACCAGGATCCACTGGGATGCACCAGGGTGCACCGGGATCCACCAGAATGCACCGGGATCCAATGGGATCCACCAGGATGCACCGGGATGCACCGGAATCCACCGCGATCCGCCGGGATGCATGTGAATCCAATGGGATCCACTGGGATGCACCGGGATCCGCCAGGGTGCACTGGAATCCCCCGGGATCCACCGGGATGCACCGGGATCCACCAGGATGCACCAGGATGTATTGGGATTCACCAGAACCCACTGGGATCCACCAGGGTGCACCGGGATCCACCGGAATCCACCAGGATGCACCAGGACGCACCGGGATGCACCGGGATGTACCGGGATCCACCAGGATCCACCAGGATGCACCGGAACCCACTGGGATCCACCAGGATGCCCCAGAATCCACCGGAATCCACCAGGATGCACTGGGATGCACCGGAACCCACTGGGATCCACCAGGATGCACCGGGATGCACCGGGATGTACCGGGATCCACCAGGATCCACCGGGATGTACTGGGATCCACCAGGATGCACCGGAATCCACCAGGATCCACCAGGATCCACCAGGATCCACCAGGATGCACCGGGATGCACCAGAACCCACTGGGATCCACCAGGATGCACCAGGATGTACCGGGATCCACCCGGATGCACCGGAATGCCCCAGGATCCGCCGGGATCCGCCGGGATCAGGCAGGATGCACCGGGATGCACCGGGATGCACCAGGATCCACCAGGATGCACTGGAATCCCCCGGGATCCCCCGGAATCCACCGGGATCCACCAGGATGCACCGGGACGCACCGGAACCCACTGGAATCCCCCAGGGTGCACCGGGACGCACCAGAACCCACTGGGATCCACCAGGATCCACTGGGATGCACCGGGATCCACCAGGATGCACCGGAATCCACCAGGATGCACCAGGATGTACCAGGATCCACCAGGATGCACTGGGATGCACCAGAACCCACTGGGATCCACCAGGATCCACTGGGATGTACCGGGATCCACCAGGATGCACCGGGATGTACCGGGATCCACCGGGATCCACCGGGATGCACCAGAACCCACTGGGATCCACCAGGACGCACCGGGATGTACCGGGATCCACCAGGATGCACTGGGATGCACCAGAACCCACTGGGATCCACCAGGATGCACCGGAATCCACCAGAACCCACTGGGATCCACCAGGATGCACCGGGATGTACCGGGATCCACCAGGATGCACTGGGATGCACCAGAACCCACCGGGATCCACCAGGATGCACCGGGATCCACCAGGATGCACCGGGATGCACCGGAACCCACCGGGATGCACCGGGATGTACCGGGATGCACCAGAACCCACTGGGATCCACCAGGATCCACCGGGATGCACCGGGATCCACCAGGATGCACCAGAACCCACTGGGATCCACCAGGATCCACCGGGATGCACCGGGATCCACCAGGATGCACCGGAATCCACCAGGATCCACTGGGATGTACCGGGATCCACCAGGATGCACCGGAATCCACCAGGATCCACCGGAATCCACCAGGATGCACCGGGATGTACCAGAACCCACTGGGATCCACCAGGATGCACTGGGACGCACCGGGATGTACCGGGATCCACCAGGGTGCACCGGGATGCACCGGAATCCCCCAGGATGCCCCGGAATCCCCCGGGATCCACCAGGATGCACCGGAATCCACCAGGATCCACCGGGATCCACCAGGATGCACCGGGATGCACCAGAACCCACTGGGATCCACCAGGATGCACTGGGATGCACCGGGATGTACCGGGATCCACCAGGATCCACCGGGACGCACCGGGATCCACCAGGATGCACCGGAATCCACCAGGATCCACCGGAATCCACCAGGATGCACCGGAACCCACTGGGATCCACCAGGATGCACCAGGATGCACCAGAACCCACTGGGATCCACCAGGATGCACCGGGATGTACCGGGATCCACCAGGATGCACTGGGATGCACCGGAACCCACTGGGATCCACCAGGATGCACCGGGATGTACCGGGATCCACCAGGATGCACCGGGATCCACCGGGATGCACCGGGATGTACCGGAACCCACTGGGATCCACCAGGATGCACTGGGACGCACTGGGATGTACCGGGATCCACCAGGATGCACCGGAATCCACCAGAACCCACTGGGATCCACCAGGATGCACCGGGATGTACGAGGATCCACCAGGATCCACCGGAACCCACTGGGATCCACCAGGGTGCACCGGGATGCACCGGAATCCCCCAGGATCCCCCGGAATCCCCCGGGATCCACCAGGATGCACCGGGATGCACTGGGATGTACCGGGATGCACCGGGACGCACCGGAATCCCCTGGGATGCACCGGGATGCACCGGAACCCACCGGGATGCACCGGGATGCCCCGGGATCGGGCGGGATCGGGCGGGATCGGGCGGGATCCGGGCCGCACCTGTAGCAGACGTTGTCGGAGCAGGGCTGGTGGGCGCGCACGATGATGAAGACGTGCTGGAAGTGCGAGCGGATGTTCTGCGGCGTGAAGGGCAGCGCGCCGGGCTCCTGGAAGATGATGGTGACGATGTCGTTGCCGATGTGGCGCTTCCGGAGCAGCTGCGAAGGAGCCGCCGTCGGATCGGGGGGGGAAAAGAAAAAAAAAAGAACCGAAGAAAAATGAACCGGGAACGGGCGGGATCTGGTTTTGGGATCGGTCGAGGGTTGGGATCGGGGTAAGGAAGCTTTGGGAGCGGTCGGGTTTTGGGAGGTGGCGACTCTTGGGAAACTTCAACTCTTGGGATCTCCCAAATGTTGGGATCATCCAACCCTTGGGATCCTTCAACCCTTGGGATCCCCTTCAAACCTTGGGATCTTCCAACCCTTGGGATCCTTCAACCGTTGGGATCTCCCAACTCTTGGGATCCCCTTCAACTCTTGGAATGCTTCAAACCTTGGGTTCCTTCAACCCTTGGGATCTCCCAACTATTGGGATCCTTCAACCCTTGGGATCCTTCAACCCTTGGGATCCCCTTCAAACCTTGGGATCTTCCAACCCTTGGGATCCTTCAGCTCTTGGGATCCTTCAACCTTTGGGTTCCTCCAACCCTTGGAATCATCCAACCCTTGGGATCCCCCCCAGCCCTTGGGATCCGCCAACCTTTGGGATCCTTCAACCCTTGGGATCTCCCAACCCTCGGGATCCCCCAGCCCCTGGGATCCTTCAACCCTTGGGATCCTCCAACCCTTGGGATCCTTCAAACCTTGGGATCTCCCAACTCTTGGGATCCTCCAACCTTTGGGATCTCCCAACCCTTGGGATCCTCCAACCCTTGGGATCCTTCAACCCTTGGGATCCTCTTCAACCCTTGGGATCCCCCAACCCTTGGGATCCTCTTCAACCCTTGGGATCCTCTTCAACCCTTGGGTTCCTCCAACCCTTGGGATCCTCCAACCCTTGGGATCCTTCAACCCTTGGGATCCTCTTCAACCCTTGGGATCCCCCAACCCTTGGGATCCTCTTCAACCCTTGGGATCCCCCAACCCTTGGGATCCTCCAACCCTTGGGATCCTCTTCAACCCTTGGGATCCTCTTCAACCCTTGGGATCCTCTTCAACCCTTGGGATCCCCCAACCCTTGGGATCCCCTCCAGCCCTTGGGATCCTCCAACCCTTGGATGCCCCGCTCCCCGTGGATCCCCGGGAAGGGCCGGGTGCTCGGCCGGTACCTGCTGCCGGTTGTTGGGCGTGTAGGGCAGCATGGTGGACACGTGGAACATGATCTCGTAATCCTGGTACGTGGTGTAGAGCGAGTGCGTGCCCGTGGAATCGGCTGCGGAAAACCGGGAAAATCCATCCGGTGAAATCCCAAATCCCGGGATCCACCGGGATCCCAAAGCTCACTCTTGGTGTGCAACTGGGAGCACCCAACCTTTGGGATCCTTCAACCCTTGGGATCCTTCAACCCTTGGGATCCTTCAACCCTTGGGATCCCCCAACTCTTGGGATCCCCCAGCTCCTGGGATGCTTCAGTCTTTGGGAGCACCCAATTTTTGGGACCACCCAACCCTTGGGATCCCCCAACTCCTGGGATCCCCCACCGCGCTGTAGAGCCGCGGAATCGGCTGCGGAAAACCGGGATAATCCATCCGGTGAAATCCCAAATCCCGGGATCCGATGGGATCCCAAAGCTCACTCTTGGTGTCCAACTGGGAGCACCCAACCTTTGGGATCCTTCAACCCTTGGGATCCTCCAACCCTTGGGATCCCCCAACTCCTGGGAGCACCCAACTCCTGGGATCCTTCAATCTTTGGGATCACCCAATTTTTGGGACCACCCAACCCTTGGGGATCCTCAAATTCTTGGGATCCTTCAACTTTTAGGATCCCTCAGCTCTTGGGATCCTTCAACTTTTGGCATCTCCCAGCTCTTGGGATCCTTCAACCTTTGGGACCACCCAATTTTTGGGACCACTCAACTCTTGGGATCACCCAATTCTTGGGATCCTTCAACCCTCAGGATCCCCCAACTCCTGGGATCCCCCACCGCGCTGTAGAGCCGCGGAATCGGCTGCGGAAAACCGGGAAAATCCATCCGGTGCAATCCCAAATCCCGGGATCCGACGGGATCCCAAAACTCACTCTTGGTGTCCAACTGGGAGCACCCAACCTTTGGGATCCTTCAACCCTTGGGATCCTCCAACCCTTGGGATCCCCCAACTCCTGGGAGCACCCAACTCCTGGGATCCTTCAATCTTTGGGATCACCCAATTTTTGGGACCACCCAACCCTTGGGGATCCTGAAATTCTTGGGATCCTTCAACTTTTAGGATCCCTCAGCTCTTGGGATCCTTCAACTTTTGGCATCTCCCAGCTCTTGGGATCCTTCAACCTTTGGGACCACCCAATTTTTGGGACCACCCAACTCTTGGGATCACCCAATTCTTGGGATCCTTCAACCCTCAGGATCCCCCAACTCCTGGGATCCCCCACCGCGCTGTAGAGCCGCGGAATCGGCTGCAGAAAACCGGGATAATCCATCCGGTGCAATCCCAAATCCCGGGATCCGATGGGATCCCAAAACTCACTCTTGGTGTCCAACTGGGAGCACCCAACCTTTGGGATCCTTCAACCCTTGGGATCCTCCAACCCTTGGGATCCCCCAACTCCTGGGAGCACCCAACTCCTGGGATCCTTCAATCTTTGGGATCACCCAATTTTTGGGACCACCCAACCCTTGGGGATCCTCAAATTCTTGGGATCCTTCAACTTCTAGGATCCCTCAGCTCTTGGGATCCTTCAACTTTTGGCATCTCCCAGCTCTTGGGATCCTTCAACCTTTGGGACCACCCAATTTTTGGGACCACTCAACTCTTGGGATCACCCAATTCTTGGGATCCTTCAACCCTTGGGATCCCCCAACTCCTGGGATCCCCCACCGCGCTGTAGAGCGAGCGCGCGCCCGCGGAATCGGCTGCGGAAAACCGGGAAAATCCATCCGGTGCAATCCCAAATCCCGGGATCCGACGGGATCCCAAAACTCACTCTTGGTGTCCAACTGGGAGCACCCAACCTTTGGGATCCTTCAACTCTTGGGATCCCCCAACTCCTGGGATCCCCCAACTCCTGGGAGCACCCAACTCCTGGGATCCTTCAATCTTTGGGATCACCCAATTTTTGGGACCACCCAACCCTTGGGGATCCTCAAATTCTTGGGATCCTTCAACCCTTAGGATCCCTCAGCTCTTGGGATCCTTCAACCTTCGGGACCCTTCAACCTTTGGGATCACCCAATTTTTGGAATCCCCCAAACCTTAGGATCCTCCAACCCTTGGAATCCTTCAACCTTTGGGATCTCCAAACTTCTGGGAGCACCCAAATCCTGGCATCCTTCAGTCTTTGGGATCACTCAACTTTTGGGAGCACCCAACCCTTGGGATCCCCCAACTCCTGGGATCCCCCACCGCGCTGTAGAGCCGCGGAATCGGCTGCGGAAAACCGGGATAATCCATCCGGTGCAATCCCAAATCCCGGGATCCGACGGGATCCCAAAACTCACTCTTGGTGTCCAACTGGGAGCACCCAACCTTTGGGATCCTTCAACCCTTGGGATCCTTCAACCCTTGGGATCCCCCAACTCCTGGGAGCACCCAACTCCTGGGATCCTTCAGTCTTTGGGATCACCCAATTTTTGGGACCACCCAACCCTTGGGGATCCTCAAATTCTTGGGATCCTTCAACCCTTAGGATCCCTCAGCTCTTGGGATCCTTCAACCTTTGGGACCCTTCAACCTTTGGGATCACCCAATTTTTGGAATCCCCCAAACCTTAGGATCCTCCAACCCTTGGAATCCTTCAACCTTTGGGATCTCCAAACTTCTGGGAGCACCCAAATCCTGGCATCCTTCAGTCTTTGGGATCACTCAACTTTTGGGAGCACCCAACCCTTGGGATCCCCCAACTCCTGGGATCCCCCACCGCGCTGTAGAGCCGCGGAATCGGCTGCGGAAAACCGGGAAAATCCATCCGGTGCAATCCCAAATCCCGGGATCCGACGGGATCCCAAAACTCACTCTTGGTGTCCAACTGCGCCGCGTATTTGGTGAAGGATTTGAGGGAAACCTTCTCGCCCAGGAGCGTGAGGAACTCGTCGAGCGCGGGCCCGGCGGCCTCGTTGTTGTACATCTCCTCCTCCGAGCTCTGCCCGGCCTTGCAGTACAGAATTCCCACCTTGTGCCGCCGGCACAGCTGCGGGAAGAGCGGGAATTGGGGATTGGGGGATTTGGGAGCGGGGATTGGGGGATTTGGGAGTGGGGATTTGGGGATTGGGGGATTTGGGAGCGGGGATTTGGGGATTTGGGAGTGGGAATTTGGGGATTTGGGAGCAGGAATTTGGGGATTTGGGAGTGGGAATTTGGGAATTTGGGAGTGGGAATTTGGGGATTTGGGAGTGGGAATTTGGGGATTTGGGAGCGGGGATTTGGGGATTTGGGAGCGGGGATTTGGGGATTGGGGGATTTGGGAGCGGGGATTTGGGGATTTGGGAGGGGGAATTTGGGGATTTGGGAGTGGGAATTTGGGGATTTGGGAGTGGGAATTTGGGGATTTGGGAACGGGAATTTGGGGATTGGGGGATTTGGGAGCAGGAATTGGGGGATTTGGGAGCGGGAATTTGGGGATTTGGGAGATTTGGGAGCGGGAATTTGGGGATTGGGGGATTTGGGAGCGGGGATTTGGGGATTTGGGAGCGGGAATTTGGGGATTTGGGAGTGGGAATTGGGGGGTTTGGGAGCAGGGATTTGGGGATTGGGGGATTTGGGAGCAGGAATTTGGGGATTGGGAGATTTGGGAGCGGGAATTTGGGGATTGGGAGATTTGGGAGTGGGAATTGGGGGATTTGGGAGTGGGAATTGGGGATTGGGGGATTTGGGAGCGGGGATTTGGGGATTTGGGAGCAGGAATTTGGGGATTTGGGAGTGGAAATTGGGGATTGGGGGATTTGGGAGTGGGAATTGGGGGATTTGGGAGTGGGAATTGGGGATTGGGGGATTTGGGAGCGGGGATTTGGGGATTGGGGGATTTGGGAGGGGGAATTTGGGGATTTGGGAGTGGGAATTGGGGATTGGGGGATTTGGGAGCAGGAATTTGGGGATTGGGGGATTTGGGAGTGGGAATTGGGGGATTTGGGAGCGGGAATTTGGGGATTGGGGGATTTGGGAGCGGGGATTTGGGGATTGGGGGATTTGGGAGCGGGAATTGGGAGATTTGGGAGCGGGGATTTGGGGATTTGGGGATTTGGGAGTGGGAATTTGGGGATTTGGGGATTTGGGGATTTGGGGATTTGGGAGTGGGAATTGGGGATTGGGGGATTTGGGAGCGGGGATTTGGGGATTGGGGGATTTGGGAGGGGGAATTTGGGGATTTCGGAGTGGAAATTGGGGATTGGGGGATTTGGGAGCAGGGATTTGGGGATTGGGGGATTTGGGAGTGGGAATTGGGGGATTTGGGAGTGGGAATTTGGGGATTTGGGGATTTGGGAGCGGGGATTGGGGGATTTGGGAGCGGGGATTTGGGAATTTGGGAGGGGGAATTTGGGGATTTGGGAGTGGGAATTTGGGGATTTGGGAGCGGGGATTTGGGGATTTGGGAGCGGGGATTTGGGGATTTGGGAGGGGGAATTTGGGGATTTGGGAGTGGGAATTTGGGGATTTGGGAACGGGAATTTGGGGATTGGGGGATTTGGGAGCAGGAATTGGGGGATTTGGGAGTGGGAATTGGGGATTGGGGGATTTGGGAGCAGGAATTGGGGGATTTGGGAGCGGGAATTTGGGGATTTGGGAGATTTGGGAGCGGGAATTTGGGGATTGGGGGATTTGGGAGCGGGGATTTGGGGATTTGGGAGTGGGAATTGGGGGGTTTGGGAGTGGGAATTGGGGGGTTTGGGAGCAGGGATTTGGGGATTGGGGGATTTGGGAGCGGGAATTTGGGGATTGGGAGATTTGGGAGCGGGAATTTGGGGATTGGGAGATTTGGGAGTGGGAATTGGGGGATTTGGGAGTGGGAATTGGGGATTGGGGGATTTGGGAGCGGGGATTTGGGGATTTGGGAGCAGGAATTTGGGGATTTGGGAGTGGAAATTGGGGATTGGGGGATTTGGGAGTGGGAATTGGGGGATTTGGGAGCAGGAATTTGGGGATTTGGGAGTGGGAATTGGGGGATTTGGGAGTGGGAATTGGGGATTGGGGGATTTGGGAGCGGGGATTTGGGGATTGGGGGATTTGGGAGCGGGGATTTGGGGATTTGGGGATTTGGGAGTGGGAATTTGGGGATTTGGGGATTTGGGGATTTGGGAGTGGGAATTGGGGGATTTGGGAGTGGGAATTGGGGATTGGGAGATTTGGGAGCGGGAATTTGGGGATTGGGAGATTTGGGAGTGGGAATTTGGGGATTTGGGAGTGGAAATTGGGGATTGGGGGATTTGGGAGTGGGAATTGGGGGATTTGGGAGCAGGAATTTGGGGATTTGGGAGTGGGAATTGGGGGATTTGGGAGTGGGAATTGGGGATTGGGGGATTTGGGAGCGGGGATTTGGGGATTGGGGGATTTGGGAGCGGGGATTTGGGGATTTGGGGATTTGGGAGTGGGAATTTGGGGATTTGGGGATTTGGGGATTTGGGAGTGGGAATTTGGGGATTTGGGGATTTGGGGATTTGGGGATTTGGGGATTTGGGAGTGGGAATTGGGGATTGGGGGATTTGGGAGCGGGGATTTGGGGATTGGGGGATTTGGGAGGGGGAATTTGGGGATTTCGGAGTGGAAATTGGGGATTGGGGGATTTGGGAGCAGGGATTTGGGGATTGGGGGATTTGGGAGTGGGAATTGGGGGATTTGGGAGTGGGAATTGGGGGATTTGGGGATTTGGGAGCGGGGATTGGGGGATTTGGGAGCGGGGATTTGGGGATTTGGGGATTTGGGAGTGGGAATTGGGGGATTTGGGAGCGGGGATTGGGGGATTTGGGAGTGGGGATTTGGGGATTGGGGGATTTGGGAGCGGGAATTTGGGGATTGGGGGATTTGGGAGTGGGAATTTGGGGATTGGGGGATTTGGGAGTGGGAAATTGGGGATTTGGGGATTTGGGAGTGGGAATTTGGGAATTTGGGGATTTGGGAGAGGGAATTTGGGGATTTGGGGATTTGGGAGCAGGAATTTGGGGATTTGGGAGAGGGAATTTGGGGATTGGGGGATTTGGGAGGGGGAATTTGGGGGATTTGGGAGTGGGAATTTGGGGATTTGGGGATTTGGGAGGGGGAATTTGGGGATTGGGGGATTTGGGAGGGGGAATTTGGGGATTTGGGAGAGGGAATTGGGGGATTTGGGAGTGGGAATTGGGGGATTTGGGAGCAGGGATTTGGGGATTTGGGGATTTGGGAGTGGGAATTGGGGATTGGGGGATTTGGGAGCGGGAATTTGGGGATTTGGGAGCGGGAATTGGGGAATTTGGGAGCTGGAATTGGGGGATTTGGGGTCGTCAGAGGAGTTTTGGGGTGAGGGAATCCAGGGGGGCTCCAGGAGAGTGTTGGGGGTGGGGAAGTCTTGGGATCCTCCAACCCTTGGGATCTCCCAACCCTTGGGATCCTCCAACCTTTGGGATCTCCCAACCCTTGGGATCCTCCAACCTTTGGGATCTCCCAGACTTTGGGATCTCCCAACCCTTGGGATCCTCCAACCTCTGGGATCAATCAATTTCTGGGATCACCTGAGCACCTTTGGGATCCTTCAAGCCTTGGAACCGCCCAATCCCAGAAATCCCCCAATCTCAGGAATCCCAGGAATTCCCAATCCCAGAAACTCCCCAATATCCCAGAATCCCGTGAATCCCAGGAATCCCAGGAACTCCCCAAAATTCCAGGAATTCCAGGAACCTGCGACTCCTTGGAATCCCAGGAATCCCAGGAAACCCCGAATCCCAGGAACTCCCCAATATCCCAGGAATTCCAGGAAGGTTCAACTCCTTGGAATCCCAGGAATCCCAGGATTCCCCAAATCCCAGAAACCCCTGAATCCCAAGAATCCCAGACTCCCACAATCCTGGGATTCCCCAAACCCCAGAATCCCTGACTCCCAGCAATCCCAGGATTCCCCAAATCCCAGGATTCCCCAAACCCCAGGATTCCCCAAACCCCAAGAAATCCCAGGATTCCCCAAACCCCGACAATCCCTGACTCACAGTAATCCCAGGATTCCCCAAACCCCAGCAAATCCCAGGAACCCCCAAACCCCAGGATCCCCAAACCCCAGGATTCCCCAAATCCCAGGAAACCCAAGAAACCCCAGAATCCCCCAAACCCCAGAACTCCCCACATCCCAGAACTCCCCAAATCCCAGAACTCCCCAAATCCCAGAATTCCCCACATCCCAGAACTCCCCAAATCCCAGAATTCCCCACATCCCAGAACTCCCCAAATCCCAGAATTCCCCACATCCCAGAACCCCCCAAATCCCAGAACTCCCCAAATCCCAGAACCCCCCAAATCCCAGAACTCCCCAAACCCCAGAACTCCCCAAATCCCAGAACCCCCCAAATCCCAGGAATGCCGGCAGCATCCCAGAACTCCCCAAACCCCAGAACTCCCCACATCCCAGAACTCCCCAAATCCCAGGAATGCCGGCAGCATCCCAGAACTCCCCAAATCCCAGAACTCCCAGCAGCATCCCAGAACTCCCCAAATCCCAGAACTCCCCACATCCCAGAACTCCCCAAATCCCAGAACTCCCCAAACCCCAGAACTCCCCAAACCCCAGAACTCCCCAAATCCCAGAACTCCCCAAATCCCAGAACTCCCCACACCCCAGAACTCCCCAAATCCCAGAACTCCCCACATCCCAGAACTCCCAACATCCCAGAACTCCCAGCAGCATCCCAGAACTCCCCAAATCCCAGGAATGCCGGCAGCATCCCAGAACTCCCCAAATCCCAGAACTCCCCACATCCCAGAACTCCCCACATCCCAGAACTCCCCACATCCCAGAACTCCCAACATCCCAGAACTCCCCAAATCCCAGAACTCCCCACATCCCAGAACTCCCCAAATCCCAGAACTCCCCACATCCCAGAACTCCCCACATCCCAGAACTCCCCACATCCCAGAACTCCCAACATCCCAGAACTCCCCAAATCCCAGAACTCCCCACATCCCAGAACTCCCCAAATCCCAGAACTCCCCACATCCCAGAACTCCCCACATCCCAGAACTCCCCACATCCCAGAACTCCCCAAATCCCAGAACTCCCCAAACCCCAGAACTCCCCAAACCCCAGAACTCCCCGAATCCCAGAACTCCCCAAATCCCAGAACTCCCCAAATCCCAGAACTCCCCACATCCCAGAACTCCCCAAATCCCAGAACTCCCCAAACCCCAGAACTCCCCAAACCCCAGAACTCCCCGAATCCCAGAACTCCCCACACCCCAGAACTCCCCAAACCCCAGAACTCCCCACATCCCAGAACTCCCCACATCCCAGAACTCCCCAAATCCCAGGAATGCCGGCAGCATCCCAGAACTCCCCAAATCCCAGAACTCCCCAAACCCCAGAACTCCCCAAATCCCAGAACTCCCCAAACCCCAGAACTCCCCAAATCCCAGAACTCCCCAAACCCCAGAACTCCCCAAACCCCAGAACTCCCCACATCCCAGAACTCCCCAAATCCCAGGAATGCCGGCAGCATCCCAGAACTCCCCAAATCCCAGAACTCCCCAAATCCCAGAACTCCCCCAAACCCCAGAACTCCCCACATCCCAGAACTCCCCAAATCCCAGAACTCCCCACATCCCAGAACTCCCCAAATCCCGGAACTCCCCAAATCCCAGAACTCCCCACATCCCAGAACTCCCCAAACCCCAGAACTCCCCAAATCCCAGAAGTCCCCACATCCCAGAACTCCCCAAACCCCAGAACTCCCCAAACCCCAGAACTCCCCAAATCCCAGAACTCCCAGCAGCATCCCAGAACTCCCCAAATCCCAGGAATGCCGGCAGCATCCCAGAACTCCCCAAATCCCAGAACTCCCAACATCCCAGAACTCCCCAAACCCCAGAACTCCCCAAATCCCAGAACTCCCAGCAGCATCCCAGAACTCCCCAAATCCCAGGAATGCCGGCAGCATCCCAGAACTCCCCAAATCCCAGGAATGCCGGCAGCATCCCAGAACTCCCCAAATCCCAGGAATGCCGGCAGCTCCGTCTCACCCCCTGCTCATCGAGCTTGAGCAGCTGCTCGGGGACCTTGGGCGAGGCGAGCGCCACGCGCAGGCACTGCACGTTCAGCTCGGGAAGGACGAATTCCAGGATATCCCGCAGCGGGAGCCCCCGCACGGAGCCCGCCTTGGCCGCGCTGGGCGTGGCGTCCTCCAGGATGGAGCCGCGCAGCGTGGCCAGCTGGGAATGCGGGAGAGGGAAAAGCGGGATGAGAAGCTGGGAATGGTGAAGGGAGAGGCTGATCCTGGGCGGTTTTTGCCCAGCGCGGTTTATTCTGGAAGGGTTTTTCCTGAGGGGTTTTTCCTGAGGGATTTTCCCTGAGGGGTTTTTCCTGAGGGGTTTTTCCTGAGGGATTTTCCTTGAGGGGTTTTTCCTGAGGGGTTTTTCCTGAGGGGTTTTTCCTGAGGGTTTTCCCTGAGGGGTTTTTCCTGAGGGGTTTTTCCTGAGGGGTTTTCCCGAGGGGTTTTTCTGAGGGGTTTTTCCTGAGGGGTTTTCCCTGAGGGGTTTTTCCTGAGGGGTTTTTCCTGAGGGGTTTTTCCTGAGGGGTTTTTTCCGAGGGGTTTTTCCTGAGGGTTTTTCCTGAGGGGTTTTTCCCGAGGGTTTTTCCTGAGGGGTTTTTCCTGAGGGTTTTTCCTGAGGGGTTTTTCCTGAGGGGTTTTTTCCGAGGGGTTTTTCCTGAGGGGTTTTTCCCAAGGGGTTTTTCCGAGGGGTTTTTCCCGAGGGGTTTTTCCCGAGGGGTTTTTTCCTGAGGGGTTTTCCTGAGGGGTTTTTCCGAGGGGTTTTTCCTGAGGGGTTTTTCCTGAGGGTTTTTTTCCGAGGGGTTTTCCTGAGGGGGTTTTTCCTGAGGGTTTTTCGTGAGGGGCTTTTCCTGAGGGGTTTTCCCCGAGGGGTTTTTTCCGAGGGGTTTTCCTGAGGGGTTTTTTCCCGAGGGGTTTTTCCTGAGGGGTTTTCCTGAGGGGTTTTTCCGAGGGGTTTTTCCTGAGGGGTTTTTCCTGAGGGGTTTTTTCCGAGGGGTTTTCCTGAGGGGGTTTTTCCTGAGGGTTTTTCGTGAGGGGCTTTTCCTGAGGGGTTTTCCCCGAGGGGTTTTTTCCGAGGGGTTTTCCTGAGGGGTTTTTCCCGAGGGGTTTTTCCTGAGGGGTTTTTCCTGAGGGGTTTTCCTGAGGGGTTTTCCTGAGGGGTTTTTCCTGAGGGGTTTTTCCTGAGGGGTTTTTTCCGACGGGTTTTTTCCGAGGGTTTTTCCCAAGGGTTTTTCCTGAGGGGTTTTTCCCGAGGGTTTTTCCTGAGGGGTTTTTCCTGAGGGTTTTTCCTGAGGGGTTTTTCCTGAGGGGTTTTTCCTGAGGGGTTTTCCCGAGGGGTTTTTCTGAGGGGTTTTCCCGAGGGTTTTTCCCGAGGGGTTTTCCTGAGGGGTTTTTCCCGCGGGGTTTTTTCCTGAGGGGTTTTCCCGAGGGGTTTTCCCGAGGGGTTTTTCCTGAGGGGTTTTTCCTGAGGGGTTTTCCTGAGGGTTTTTCCTGAGGGGGTTTTTCCCGAGGGGTTTTCCCAAGGGGTTTTCCTGAGGGGTTTTTCCTGAGGGGTTTTTTCCTGAGGGGTTTTTCCTGAGGGGTTTTTCCTGAGGGGTTTTTCCCATGGGGTTTTCCTGAGGGGTTTTTCCCGAGGGTTTTTTCCGAGGGGTTTTCCTGAGGGTTTTTTCCTGAGGGGTTTTCCTGAGGGGTTTTTCCCGAGGGGTTTTTTCCTGAGGGGTTTTCCCTGAGGGGTTTTTCCTGAGGGGTTTTCCTGAGGGGTTTTTCCTGAGGGGTTTTTTCCGAGGGGTTTTCCTGAGGGTTTTTTCCTGAGGGGTTTTCCTGAGGGGTTTTTCCTGAGGGGTTTTTCCTGAGGGGTTTTTTCCTGAGGGGTTTTTCCTGAGGGGTTTTTTTCCGAGGGGTTTTCCCAAGGGGTTTTCCCAAGGGGTTTTTCCCGAGGGGTTTTCCCGAGGGGTTTTTCCTGAGGGGTTTTTTCCGAGGGGTTTTCCTGAGGGTTTTTTCCTGAGGGGTTTTCCTGAGGGGTTTTTCCTGAGGGGTTTTTCCTGAGGGGTTTTTTCCTGAGGGGTTTTTCCTGAGGGGTTTTTTTCCGAGGGGTTTTCCCAAGGGGTTTTCCCGAGGGGTTTTTCTGAGGGGTTTTTCCTGAGGGGTTTTTCCTGAGGGGTTTTCCTGAGGGGTTTTCCTGAGGGGTTTTTTCCGAGGGGTTTTTCCTGAGGGGTTTTTTCCGAGGGGTTTTTCCTGAGGGGTTTTCCTGAGGGGTTTTCCTGAGGGGTTTTTTCCGAGGGGTTTTTCCCTGAGGGGTTTTTCCTGAGGGGTTTTTCCTGAGGGGTTTTCCTGAGGGTTTTTCCCGAGGGTTTTTCCTGAGGGGTTTTCCTGAGGGGTTTTCCTGAGGGGTTTTCCTGAGGGGTTTTTCCCGAGGGTTTTTCCTGAGGGGTTTTCCTGAGGGTTTTTCCTGAGGGGTTTTCCTGAGGGGTTTTTCCCGAGGGGTTTTTTCCCGAGGGGTTTTCCTGAGGGGTTTTTCCCAAGGAATTTTCCCAACGTTTTTTCCCCAAGGTTTTTTCCCAATGTTTTTTCCCCAAGGGATTTTCCCAACGTTTTTTCCCAAGGTTTTTTCCCAAGGGATTTTCCCAACGTTTTTTCCCAACGTTTTTTCTGGAGGGATTTTTCCTAAGGAATTTTCCCAAGGAATTTTCCCAATGTTTTTTCCCCGAGGGATTTTTCCCAAGGGATTTTCCCAACGTTTTTTCCGAGGGATTTTTCCCAAGGAATTTTTCCCAAGGAATTTTCCCAACATTTTTTCCCCAAGGTTTTTTCCCAAGGAATTTTCCCAACGTTTTTTCCCCAAGGGTTTTTTCCCAAGGAATTTTCCCAACATTTTTTCCCCAAGGGTTTTCCCAACGTTTTTTCCCCGAGGGTTTTTTTCCCCAAGGGATTTTTCCCAAGGAATTTTCCCAACGTTTTTTCCCCGAGGGTTTTTTTCCCAAGGAATTTTTCCCAAAGAATTTTTCCCAAGGGATTTTCCCAACGTTTTTTCCCCGAGGGTTTTTTCCCCAAGGAATTTTCCCGAGGGGTTTTTCCCGAGGTTTTTCCCGAGTTTTTCCGGGAGCAGGACCTGGCTGGTGCGGAAGATGAGGCGGTGCTGGAATTGGGGGCCGTGCTCTCGGTGCTCCTCCAGCCTCTCCCGGCGGATGCTCACGGCCACCGGGCCCAGCTTCTCGTCCACGCCGAAATAGTTGGAATGTTCTGGGCGGGAAAAGCGGGATTTGGGGGATTTGGGGGGATTTGGGGGGGATTTGGGGGGATTTGGGGGGATTTGGGGGGATTTAGGGGGGATTTTGGAGGATTGGGAGGGATTTGGGGGGGATTTTGGGGGGATTTACGGGGATTTGGGGGAGGGTTTGGGGGGATTTGGAGGGATTTTGGGGGGATTTTTGGGGATTGGGGGGATTTTGGAGGATTGGGAGGGATTTTGGGGGATTTTGGGGGATTTTGAGAGGATTTTGGAAGATTTGGGGGGGATTTGGAGGGATTTTGGGGGGATTTTGGGGGATTTAGGGGGGATTTTGGAGGATTGGGAGGGATTTGGGGGGGATTTTGGGGGATTGGGGGGGATTTTGGGGGATTGGGGGGGATTTGGGGGGATTTGGGGGGATTTTGGAAGATTTGGGGGGGATTTGGAGGGATTTTGAGGGGATTTACGGGGATTTGGGGGAGGGTTTGGGGGGATTTGGGAGGATTATGGGGGGATTTACAGGGATTTGGGGGAATTTTGGGAGATTTGGGGGAATTTTGGGGGGATTTGGGGTAATTTCGGAGGATTAGGGGGGATTCGGGGGGGATTTTGGAAGATTTGGGGGGATTTGGGGGGGATTTTTGGGGATTTAGGGGGGATTTCAGAGGATTGGGGGGAATTGGGGGGGTTTGGGGGATTTGGGAGGATTTTGAGGGGATTTTGGGGGATTTTGAGAGGATTTGGGGGATTTGGGGGGATTTGAGAGGACTTTGGGGGGATTTGGGGGGATTTGGGGGGATTTTGGAAGATTCTGGGGGGATTTGGAGGGATTTTGGGGGATTTTGAGAGGATTTGGGGAGATTTGGGGGGATTTGAGAGGATTTTGGAAGATTTGGGGGGGATTTGGGGGGGATTTTTGGGGATTTAGGGGGGATTTCGGAGGATTGGGAGGGATTTGGGGAGGATTTTGGGGGATTGGGGGAGATTTTGGGGGATTTTGGGGGATTTTGAGAGGATTTGGGGGGATTTGGAGGGATTTGAGAGGATTTTGGAAGATTTGGGGGGGATTTGGAGGGATTTGGGGGGGATTTACGGGGATTTGGGGGAGGGTTTGGGGCATTTGGAGGGATTTTGGGGGGATTTTTGGGGATTTAGGGGGGATTTTGGAGGATTGGGAGGGATTTTGGGGGATTTTGAGAGGATTTTGGGGGGATTTGGAGGGATTTTGGGAGGATTTACAGGGATTTGGGGGAGGGTTTGGAGGGATTTGGAGGGATTTTGGGGGATTTGGGGGATTTTGGGGGATTTGGGGGAATTTTGGGGGGATTTGGGGTAATTTCGGAGGATTAGGGGGGATTCGGGGGGAATTTTGGGGAAATTTTGGGGGATTTGGGAGGATTTTGAGGGGATTTTGGGGGATTTTGAGAGGATTTGGGGGATTTTGGGGGGATTTTGGAAGATTTTGGGGGGATTTGGAGGGATTTGGGGGGATTTTTGGGGATTTGGGGGAGGGTTTGGGGCATTTGAAGGGATTTTGGGGGGGATTTTTGGGGATTTAGGGGAGATTTTGGAGGACTGGGAGGGATTTGGGGGGGATTTTGGGGGATTGGGGGGGATTTTGGGGGATTTGGAGGGATTTTGGGGGGATTTTGGGGGATTTAGGAGGATTTGGAGGGATTTAGGGAGGATTTTGGGGGATTGGGGGGGATTTTGGGGGGATTTGGGGTAATTTCGGAGGATTAGGGGGGATTCAGGGGGGATTTTGGGGAAATTTTGGGGGATTTGGAGAGATTTTTGGGGATTTGGAGGGATTTAGGGGGGATTTTGGGGAATTTGGGAGGATTTTGAGGGGATTTTGGGGGATTTTGAGAGGATTTGGGGGATTTGGGGGGATTTGAGAGGACTTTGGAAGATTTGGGGGGGATTTGGAGGGATTTTGGGGGATTTGGGGGAATTTTGGGGGGATTTGGGGTAATTTCGGAGGATTGGGGGGGATTCGAGGGGGATTTGGGGGAATTTTGGGGGATTTTGGGGGGATTTGGGGGGATTTTTGGGGATTTAGGGGGGATTTTGGAGGATTGGGAGGGATTTTGGGGCATTTTTGGGTGATTTTGGGGAATTTGGGGGGATTTAGGGGAAATTTTGGGGGTATTTTGGGGGATTTAGGGGGAATTTGGGTGAATTTGAGAGGATTTTGGGGGATTTTGGGGTGATTTGGGGGAATTTTGGGGGAATTTGGGAGGGATTGGGGGGATTTGGAGGATTTTCGGGGAATTTGAGGTGATTTTGGGGGGATTTGGGGGAATTTTGGGAGATTTAGAGGGGATTTAGGAGGTTTTTGGGAGATGTGGGATGATTTTGGGGGGATTTGGGAGGTTTTTGGGAGATTTTGTGGGAATTTTGAGGGATTTAGGGGGGATTTGGGGGAATTTTGGGGGAAAATGGGGAAGAATGGGGAAAAATGGGAAAAAGGCGGGGGAAATGGGGAAAAATGGGAGGAAAATAGGGGAAAAATCAGGAAAAATGGGGGAAAATCAGGAAAAATGTGGAAAAATCAGGAAAAATGGGGGAAAATCAGGAAAAATGGGGGGAAATCAGGAAAATTTGGGAGAAAATCAGGAAAAAATAGGGAAAAATCAGGAAAATGGGGGGAAAATCAGGAAAAATGGGGGGAAATCAGGAAAAAATAGGGAAAAATCAGGAAAATGGGGGGGAAATCAGGAAAAATGGGGGGGGAAAATCAGGAAAATGGGGGGAAATCGGGAAAAATCCGGAAAAATCCGGAAAAATGGGGGGGGAATCCAGAAAAATGGGGGGAAATCAGGAAAAATGGGGAAAAATCAGGAAAAAACGGGTGGAACTGGGGGAGATAACGGAGGAAACTGGGGGGAAAATGGGGGAAAAAACCAGAAAAAAATGGGGAAAATCAGGAAATATGGGGAAAAATCAGGAAAAATGGGGAAAATCAGGAAAAAATAGGGAAAAAATCAGGAAAATGGGGGGGGAAATCCGGAAAAATGGGGAAAATCAGGAAAAATGGGGGAAAATCCTGGAAAATTGGGAAAATCAGGAAAAAATAGGGAAAAATCCGGAAAATGGGGGAAAAATCAGGAAAATGGGGGAAAATCAGGAAAATGGGGGAAAATCAGGAAAAATGGGGAAAATCAGGA
Source organism: Coloeus monedula (assembly GCF_965178545.1). NCBI lineage: Eukaryota > Metazoa > Chordata > Aves > Passeriformes > Corvidae > Coloeus > Coloeus monedula. The sequence goes on along the minus strand of NC_138813.1, from coordinate 2,215,614 downwards.
AAATTGGGGAAAAATCAGGAAAATGGGGGAAAATCAGGAAAAATTGGGAAAATCAAGAAAATTGGGTGAAACCAGGAAAATTGGGGAAAAATCAGGAAAAATGGGGAAAATCAAGAAAACGGGGGGAAATAGGGAAAATGGGGAAAATCAGGAAAAATGGGGGGAAAATCAGGAAAATTGGGGGGAAATCCGGAAAAATGGGGAAAAATCAGGAAAAATGGGGGGAAATCAGGAAAAATGGGGAAAAATCAGGAAAAATGGGGGGGGATCAGGAAAATGGGGGGAAATCAGGAAAAATGGGGGGAAATCAGGAAAAATTGGGGGAAAATCAGGAAAATGGGGGAAAATCCGGAAAAATGGGGAAAAATCCGGAAAAATGGGGGAAAATCAGGAAAAATGGGGGGAAAATCCGGAAAATTGGGGAAAATCAGGAAAAATGGGAGAAAATCAGGAAAAATGGGAGAAAATCAGGAAAAATGGGAGAAAATCAGGAAAAATGGGGGAAAATCAGGAAAAATGGGGAGAAAATCAGGAAAAAATAGGGAAAAATCAGGAAAATGGGGGGAAATCAGGAAAAATGGGGGGAAATCAGGAAAAAATAGGGAAAAATCAGGAAAAATGGGGAAAATCAGGAAAAATGGGAGAAAATCAGGAAAAATGGGAGAAAATCAGGAAAAATGGGGAGAAAATCAGGAAAATGGGGGAAAAATCAGGAAAAATGGGGAAAAATCAGGAAAATGGGGGAAAAATCAGGAAAAATGGGGAAAAATCAGGAAAATTGGGGGGAAATCAAGAAAATTGGGGAAAAAATCAGGAAAAATGGGGAAAAATCAGGAAAAAACGGGTGGAACTGGGGGAGATAACGGAGGAAACTGGGGGGAAAATGGGGGAAAAAAACAGAAAAAAATGGGGAAAATCAGGAAAATGGGGGGGGAAATCCGGAAAAATGGGGAAAAATCAGGAAAAATGGGGGAAAAATCAGGAAAATTGATGAAAAATCAGGAAAAAATAGGGAAAAATCAGGAAAATGGGGGGAAATCAGGAAAAATGGGGGGAAATCCGGAAAAATTGGGAAAATCAGGAAAAAATAGGGAAAAATCAGGAAAAAATAGGGAAAAATCAGGAAAAAGGGGGAAAAAACAGGAAAAATGGGGGGAAAATCAAGAATATTGGGGAAAAATCAGGAAAAAACAGGTGGAACTGGGGGAGAAATCAGAGGAAACTGGGGGGGAAATGGGAGAAAACGCCGGGATCGGGTGCAAAATTCGAGGCCCAGCAGCGAGGAAGGAGCGAACGCAGAGAAATGGAGGGAGCTGCAGCGCTGAAGGAATTTGGGGAATTTTCCAGCCCCTCCCAGGAAAAATGGGGAAAATCAGGAAAATGGGGGGAAATCAGGAAAAAATGGGGGGAAATCAGGAAAATTGGGGGGAAATCCGGAAAAATTGGGAAAATCAGGAAAAAATAGGGAAAAATCAGGAAAAATGGGGGGAAATCAGGAAAAAATGGGGAAAATCAGGAAAAAATAGGGAAAAATCCAGGAAAAAATAGGGAAAAATCAGGAAAAATGGGGGAAAATCAGGAAAAATGGGGAAAAATCAGGAAAAATGGGGAAAAATCAGGAAAAATGGGGAAAAATCAGGAAAATGGGGGAAAATCAGGAAAATGGGGGGAAAATCAGGAAAAATGGGGAAAAATCAGGAAAAAATAGGGAAAAATCAGGAAAAATGGGGAAAAATCAGGAAAAATGGGGAAAAATCAGGAAAAATGGGGGGAAATCAGGAAAAATGGGGAAAATCAGGAAAAAATAGGGAAAAAATCAGGAAAATGGGGGGGGAAATCCGGAAAAATGGGGAAAATCAGGAAAATTGGGGGAAAATCCTGGAAAATTGGGAAAATCAGGAAAAAATAGGGAAAAATCAGGAAAAATGGGGGAAAAATCAGGAAAAAATGGGGAAAATCAGGAAAAATTGGGAAAAATCAAGAAAATTGGGGAAAAAAATCAGGAAAAATGGGGAAAAATCAGGAAAAAACGAGTGGAACTGGGGGAGATAACGGAGGAAAATTGGGGGGAAATGGGAGAAAACGCCGGGATCGGGTGCAAAATTCGAGGCCCAGCAGCGAGGAAGGAGCGAACGCAGAGAAATGGAGGGAGCTGCAGCGCTGAAGGAATTTGGGGAATTTTCCAGCCCCTCCCAGGAAAAATGGGGAAAATCAGGAAAATGGGGGGAAATCAGGAAAATTGGGGGGAAATCCGGAAAAATTGGGAAAATCAGGAAAAAATAGGGAAAAATCAGGAAAAATGGGGGGAAAATCAAGAATATTGAGGAAAAATGGGGAAAAATCAGGAAAAATGGGGAAAAATCAGGAAAATGGGGGATAATCAGGAAAAATGGGGGGAAATCAGGAAAATTGGGGGAAAATCAGGAAAAATGGGGGGAAAATCCGGAAAATTGGGGAGAAATCCGGAAAAATGGGGAAAAATCAGGAAAAAGGGGGAAAATCAGGAAAAAGGGGGAAAAATCAGGAAAAATGGGGAAAAATCAGGAAAAAATAGGGAAAAATCAGGAAAAATGGGGGGAAATCAGGAAAAATGGGGAGAAAATCAGGAAAATTGAGGAAAAATCAGGAAAAATGGGGAAAAATCAGGAAGAATGGGGGGGAAATCCGGAAAAATGGGGAAAAATCAGGAAAAATGGGGAAAAATCAGGAAAAATGGGGGGAAATCAGGAAAAAATAGGGAAAAATCAGGAAAATTGGGGGGAAATCAGGAAAAAATAGGGAAAAATCAGGAAAATTGTCGGAAATCAGGAAAAATGGGGGGAAATCAGGAAAAATGGGGAAAAACCGGAAAAATGGGGAGAAAATCAGGAAAATGGGGGAAAATCAGGAAAAAATAGGGAAAAATCGGGGGAAATCAGGAAAAAATGGGGAAAATCAGGAAAAATTGGGGAAAATCAAGAAAATTGGGGAAAAAATCAGGAAAAATGGGGAAAAATGAGGAAAAAACGGGTGGAACTGGGGGAGAAATCGGAGGAAACTGGGGGGGAAATGGGAGAAAACGCCGGGATCGGGTGCAAAATTCGAGGCCCAGCAGCGAGGAAGGAGCGAACGCAGAGAAATGGAGGGAGCTGCAGCGCTGAAGGAATTTGGGGAATTTTCCAGCCCCTCCCAGGAAAAATGGGGAAAATCAGGAAAATGGGGGGAAATCAGGAAAATGGGGGGAAATCAGGAAAACTGGGGGGAAATCCGGAAAAATTGGGAAAATCAGGAAAAAATAGGGAAAAATCAGGAAAAATGGGGGGGGAAATCCGGAAAAATGGGGAAAATCACGAAAAATGGGGGGGGATCAGGAAAATGGGGGGAAATCAGGAAAAATGGGGGGGGAAATCAGGAAAAATGGGGGGAAATCAGGAAAAATGGGGAAAAATCAGGAAAAAATAGGGAAAAATCAGGAAAAATGGGAAAATCAGGAAAAATGGGGAAAAATCAGGAAAATGGGGGAAAAATCAGGAAAATTGGGAAAATCAGGAAAAAATAGGGAAAAATCGGGGGAAATCAGGAAAAAATGGGGAAAATCAGGAAAAATTGGGGAAAATCAAGAAAACTGGGGAAAAAATCAGGAAAAATGGGGAAAAATCAGGAAAAAATAGGGAAAAATCAGGAAAATGGGGGGAAATCAGGAAAAGTGGGGGGAAATCCGGAAAAATTGGGAAAATCAGGAAAAAATAGGGAAAAATCCAGGAAAAAATAGGGAAAAATCAGGAAAAATGGGGGGAAAATCAGGAAAAAATAGGGAAAAATCAGGAAAATGGGGGAAAATCAAGAAAATTGGGGAAAATCAGGAAAAACGGGGAAAAATCAGGAAAAAACGGGTGGAACTGGGGGAGATAACGGAGGAAACTGGGGGGAAATGGGAGAAAACGCCGGGATCGGGTGCAAAATTCGAGGCCCAGCAGCGAGGAAGGAGCGAACGCAGAGAAATGGAGGGAGCTGCAGCGCTGAAGGAATTTGGGGAATTTTCCAGCCCCTCCCAGGAAAAATGGGGAAAATCAGGAAAATGGGGGGAAATCAGGAAAATGGGGGGAAAATCCGGAAAATTGGGGAGAAATCCGGAAAAATGGGGAAAAATCAGGAAAAAGGGGGAAAATCAGGAAAAAGGGGGAAAAATCAGGAAAAATGGGGAAAAATCAGGAAAAAATAGGGAAAAATCAGGAAAAATGGGGGGAAATCAGGAAAAATGGGGAGAAAATCAGGAAAATTGAGGAAAAATCAGGAAAAATGGGGAAAAATCAGGAAGAATGGGGGGGAAATCCGGAAAAATGGGGAAAAATCAGGAAAAATGGGGAAAAATCAGGAAAAATGGGGGGAAATCAGGAAAAAATAGGGAAAAATCAGGAAAATTGGGGGGAAATCAGGAAAAAATAGGGAAAAATCAGGAAAATTGTCGGAAATCAGGAAAAATGGGGGGAAATCAGGAAAAATGGGGAAAAACCGGAAAAATGGGGAGAAAATCAGGAAAATGGGGGAAAATCAGGAAAAAATAGGGAAAAATCGGGGGAAATCAGGAAAAAATGGGGAAAATCAGGAAAAATTGGGGAAAATCAAGAAAATTGGGGAAAAAATCAGGAAAAATGGGGAAAAATGAGGAAAAAACGGGTGGAACTGGGGGAGATAACGGAGGAAAATTGGGGGGAAATGGGAGAAAACGCCGGGATCGGGTGCAAAATTCGAGGCCCAGCAGCGAGGAAGGAGCGAACGCAGAGAAATGGAGGGAGCTGCAGCGCTGAAGGAATTTGGGGAATTTTCCAGCCCCTCCCAGGAAAAATGGGGAAAATCAGGAAAATGGGGGGAAATCAGGAAAATGGGGGGAAATCAGGAAAATTGGGGGGAAATCCGGAAAAATTGGGAAAATCAGGAAAAAATAGGGAAAAATCAGGAAAAATGGGGGGAAAATCCGGAAAATGGGGGGGGAAATCCGGAAAAATGGGGAAAATCACGAAAAATGGGGGGGGATCAGGAAAATGGGGGGAAATCAGGAAAATGGGGGGGGAAATCAGGAAAAATGGGGGGAAATCAGGAAAAATTGGGGGAAAATCAGGAAAATGGGGGAAAATCCGGAAAAATGGGGAAAAATCCGGAAAAATGGGGGGAAATCCAGAAAAATGGGGGAAAATCAGGAAAAATGGGGGGAAAAATCAGGAAAATGGGGGGAAAATCAGGAAAATGGGGGAAAATCAGGAAAATTGGGGAAAATCAGGAAAAATGGGAGAAAATCAGGAAAAATGGGAGAAAATCAGGAAAAATGGGAGAAAATCAGGAAAAATGGGGAGAAAATCAGGAAAAATGGGGAGAAAATCAGGAAAAAATAGGGAAAAATCAGGAAAATGGGGGGAAATCAGGAAAAATGGGGGGAAAATCCGGAAAATTGGGGGGAAAATCAGGAAAATGGGGAAAAATCAGGAAAAATGGGGGGAAATCAGGAAAAATGGGGGAAAATCTGGAAAATTGAGGAAAAATCAGGAAAAATGGGAAAAAAATCAGGAAAAATGGGGAAAAATCAGGAAAAATGGGGAAAAATCAGGAAAATTGGGGAAAATCAGGAAAAATGGGGAAAAATCAGGAAAAAACGGGTGGAACTGGGGGAGATAACGGAGGAAACTGGGGGGAAAATGGGGGAAAAAAACAGAAAAAAATGGGGAAAATCAGGAAAAATGGGGAAAAATCAGGAAAAATGGGGGGAAATCAGGAAAAATTGGGGGAAAATCCGGAAAAATGGGGGAAATCCAGGCAGAAAAGGGGAAAAATCAGGAAAAAGGGGGAAAAATCAGGAAAATGGGGAAAATCCGGAAAAATGGGGAGAAAATCAGGAAAATTGAGGAAAAATCAGGAAAAATGGGGAAAAATCAGGAAGAATGGGGGGAAAATCCGGAAAAATTGGGAAAATCAGGAAAAATGGGGAAAAATCAGGAAAATGGGGGAAAATCAGGAAAAAATAGGGAAAAATCGGGGGAAATCAGGAAAAAATGGGGAAAAATCAGGAAAAATGGGGAAAAATCAGGAAAAAATAGGGAAAAATCAGGAAAATGGGGGAAAATCAGGAAAAAATAGGGAAAAATCGGGGGAAATCAGGAAAAAATGGGGAAAATCAGGAAAAATGGGGGAAAATCAAGAAAATTGGGGAAAAAATCAGGAAAAATGGGGAAAAATCAGGAAAAAATAGGGAAAAATCAGGAAAAATGGGGGGAAATCAGGAAAAATGGGGAGAAAATCAGGAAAATTGAGGAAAAATCAGGAAAAATGGGGAAAAATCAGGAAGAATGGGGGGGAAATCCGGAAAAATGGGGAAAAATCAGGAAAAATGGGGAAAAATCAGGAAAAATGGGGGGAAATCAGGAAAAAATAGGGAAAAATCAGGAAAATTGGGGGGAAATCAGGAAAAAATAGGGAAAAATCAGGAAAATTGTCGGAAATCAGGAAAAATGGGGGGAAATCAGGAAAAATGGGGAAAAACCGGAAAAATGGGGAGAAAATCAGGAAAATGGGGGAAAATCAGGAAAAAATAGGGAAAAATCGGGGGAAATCAGGAAAAAATGGGGAAAATCAGGAAAAATTGGGGAAAATCAAGAAAATTGGGGAAAAAATCAGGAAAAATGGGGAAAAATGAGGAAAAAACGGGTGGAACTGGGGGAGAAATCGGAGGAAACTGGGGGGGAAATGGGAGAAAACGCCGGGATCGGGTGCAAAATTCGAGGCCCAGCAGCGAGGAAGGAGCGAACGCAGAGAAATGGAGGGAGCTGCAGCGCTGAAGGAATTTGGGGAATTTTCCAGCCCCTCCCAGGAAAAATGGGGAAAATCAGGAAAATGGGGGGAAATCAGGAAAATGGGGGGAAATCAGGAAAACTGGGGGGAAATCCGGAAAAATTGGGAAAATCAGGAAAAAATAGGGAAAAATCAGGAAAAATGGGGGGGGAAATCCGGAAAAATGGGGAAAATCACGAAAAATGGGGGGGGATCAGGAAAATGGGGGGAAATCAGGAAAAATGGGGGGGGAAATCAGGAAAAATGGGGGGAAATCAGGAAAAATGGGGAAAAATCAGGAAAAAATAGGGAAAAATCAGGAAAAATGGGAAAATCAGGAAAAATGGGGAAAAATCAGGAAAATGGGGGAAAAATCAGGAAAATTGGGAAAATCAGGAAAAAATAGGGAAAAATCGGGGGAAATCAGGAAAAAATGGGGAAAATCAGGAAAAATTGGGGAAAATCAAGAAAACTGGGGAAAAAATCAGGAAAAATGGGGAAAAATCAGGAAAAAATAGGGAAAAATCAGGAAAATGGGGGGAAATCAGGAAAAGTGGGGGGAAATCCGGAAAAATTGGGAAAATCAGGAAAAAATAGGGAAAAATCCAGGAAAAAATAGGGAAAAATCAGGAAAAATGGGGGGAAAATCAGGAAAAAATAGGGAAAAATCAGGAAAATGGGGGAAAATCAAGAAAATTGGGGAAAATCAGGAAAAACGGGGAAAAATCAGGAAAAAACGGGTGGAACTGGGGGAGATAACGGAGGAAACTGGGGGGAAATGGGAGAAAACGCCGGGATCGGGTGCAAAATTCGAGGCCCAGCAGCGAGGAAGGAGCGAACGCAGAGAAATGGAGGGAGCTGCAGCGCTGAAGGAATTTGGGGAATTTTCCAGCCCCTCCCAGGAAAAATGGGGAAAATCAGGAAAATGGGGGGAAATCAGGAAAATGGGGGGAAAATCCGGAAAATTGGGGAGAAATCCGGAAAAATGGGGAAAAATCAGGAAAAAGGGGGAAAATCAGGAAAAAGGGGGAAAAATCAGGAAAAATGGGGAAAAATCAGGAAAAAATAGGGAAAAATCAGGAAAAATGGGGGGAAATCAGGAAAAATGGGGAGAAAATCAGGAAAATTGAGGAAAAATCAGGAAAAATGGGGAAAAATCAGGAAGAATGGGGGGGAAATCCGGAAAAATGGGGAAAAATCAGGAAAAATGGGGAAAAATCAGGAAAAATGGGGGGAAATCAGGAAAAAATAGGGAAAAATCAGGAAAATTGGGGGGAAATCAGGAAAAAATAGGGAAAAATCAGGAAAATTGTCGGAAATCAGGAAAAATGGGGGGAAATCAGGAAAAATGGGGAAAAACCGGAAAAATGGGGAGAAAATCAGGAAAATGGGGGAAAATCAGGAAAAAATAGGGAAAAATCGGGGGAAATCAGGAAAAAATGGGGAAAATCAGGAAAAATTGGGGAAAATCAAGAAAATTGGGGAAAAAATCAGGAAAAATGGGGAAAAATGAGGAAAAAACGGGTGGAACTGGGGGAGATAACGGAGGAAAATTGGGGGGAAATGGGAGAAAACGCCGGGATCGGGTGCAAAATTCGAGGCCCAGCAGCGAGGAAGGAGCGAACGCAGAGAAATGGAGGGAGCTGCAGCGCTGAAGGAATTTGGGGAATTTTCCAGCCCCTCCCAGGAAAAATGGGGAAAATCAGGAAAATGGGGGGAAATCAGGAAAATGGGGGGAAATCAGGAAAATTGGGGGGAAATCCGGAAAAATTGGGAAAATCAGGAAAAAATAGGGAAAAATCAGGAAAAATGGGGGGAAAATCCGGAAAATGGGGGGGGAAATCCGGAAAAATGGGGAAAATCACGAAAAATGGGGGGGGATCAGGAAAATGGGGGGAAATCAGGAAAATGGGGGGGGAAATCAGGAAAAATGGGGGGAAATCAGGAAAAATTGGGGGAAAATCAGGAAAATGGGGGAAAATCCGGAAAAATGGGGAAAAATCCGGAAAAATGGGGGGAAATCCAGAAAAATGGGGGAAAATCAGGAAAAATGGGGGGAAAAATCAGGAAAATGGGGGGAAAATCAGGAAAATGGGGGAAAATCAGGAAAATTGGGGAAAATCAGGAAAAATGGGAGAAAATCAGGAAAAATGGGAGAAAATCAGGAAAAATGGGAGAAAATCAGGAAAAATGGGGAGAAAATCAGGAAAAATGGGGAGAAAATCAGGAAAAAATAGGGAAAAATCAGGAAAATGGGGGGAAATCAGGAAAAATGGGGGGAAAATCCGGAAAATTGGGGGGAAAATCAGGAAAATGGGGAAAAATCAGGAAAAATGGGGGGAAATCAGGAAAAATGGGGGAAAATCTGGAAAATTGAGGAAAAATCAGGAAAAATGGGAAAAAAATCAGGAAAAATGGGGAAAAATCAGGAAAAATGGGGAAAAATCAGGAAAATTGGGGAAAATCAGGAAAAATGGGGAAAAATCAGGAAAAAACGGGTGGAACTGGGGGAGATAACGGAGGAAACTGGGGGGAAAATGGGGGAAAAAAACAGAAAAAAATGGGGAAAATCAGGAAAAATGGGGAAAAATCAGGAAAAATGGGGGGAAATCAGGAAAAATTGGGGGAAAATCCGGAAAAATGGGGGAAATCCAGGCAGAAAAGGGGAAAAATCAGGAAAAAGGGGGAAAAATCAGGAAAATGGGGAAAATCCGGAAAAATGGGGAGAAAATCAGGAAAATTGAGGAAAAATCAGGAAAAATGGGGAAAAATCAGGAAGAATGGGGGGAAAATCCGGAAAAATTGGGAAAATCAGGAAAAATGGGGAAAAATCAGGAAAATGGGGGAAAATCAGGAAAAAATAGGGAAAAATCGGGGGAAATCAGGAAAAAATGGGGAAAAATCAGGAAAAATGGGGAAAAATCAGGAAAAAATAGGGAAAAATCAGGAAAATGGGGGAAAATCAGGAAAAAATAGGGAAAAATCGGGGGAAATCAGGAAAAAATGGGGAAAATCAGGAAAAATGGGGGAAAATCAAGAAAATTGGGGAAAAAATCAGGAAAAATGGGGAAAAATCAGGAAAAAACGGGTGGAACTGGGGGAGAAAACGGAGGAAACTGGGGGGGAAATGGGAGAAAACGCCGGGATCGGGTGCAAAATTCGAGGCCCAGCAGCGAGGAAGGAGCGAACGCAGAGAAATGGAGGGAGCTGCAGCGCTGAAGGAATTTGGGGAATTTTCCAGCCCCTCCCAGGAAAAATGGGGAAAATCAGGAAAATGGGGGGAAATCAGGAAAAAATGGGGAAAATCAGGAAAAAATAGGGAAAAATCCAGGAAAAAATAGGGAAAAATCAGGAAAAATTGGGGAAAATCAGGAAAAATGGGGAAAAATCAGGAAAAATGGGGAAAAATCAGGAAAATGGGGGAAAAATCAGGAAAATTGGGGGAAAATCAGGAAAAATGGGGAAAAATCAGGAAAAAGGGGGAAAAAAACAGGAAAAATGGGGGGAAAATCAGGAAAATTGGGGAAAAATCAGGAAAATTGGGGAAAATCAGGAAAAATGGGGGGAAATCAGGAAAAAATAGGGAAAAATCAGGAAAAATGGGGGGAAATCAGGAAAAAATGGGGAAAATCAGGAAAAAATAGGGAAAAATCAGGAAAAATGGGGAAAAATCAGGAAAAATGGGGGGAAATCAGGAGAAAATAGGGAAAAATCCAGGAAAAAATAGGGAAAAATCAGGAAAAATGGGGGGAAATCAGGAAAACATGGGGAAAATCAGGAAAAAATAGGGAAAAATCCAGGAAAAAATAGGGAAAAATCAGGAAAAATTGGGGGAAATCAGGAAAAAATGGGGAAAAATCAGGAAAAACAGGGGAAAATCAGGAAAAAACAGGTGGAACTGGGGGAGAAAACGGAGGAAAACTGGGGGGAAATGGGAGAAAACGCCGGGATCGGGTGCAAAATTCGAGGCCCAGCAGCGAGGAAGGAGCGAACGCAGAGAAATGGAGGGAGCTGCAGCGCTGAAGGAATTTGGGGAATTTTCCAGCCCCTCCCAGGAAAAATGGGGAAAATCAGGAAAATGGGGGGAAATCAGGAAAACTGGGGGGAAATCCGGAAAAATTGGGAAAATCAGGAAAAAATAGGAAAAATCAGGAAAATGGGGGGGGGAAATCCGGAAAAATGGGGAAAATCACGAAAAATGGGGGGGGGATCAGGAAAATGGGGGAAAATCAGGAAAATGGGGGGAAAAATCAGGAAAAATGGGGGGAAATCAGGAAAAATTGGGGGAAAATCAGGAAAATGGGGGGAAATCCGGAAAAATGGGGGAAAATCCGGAAAATTGGGGGGAAATCCAGAAAAATGGGGAAAAATCAGGAAAAATGGGGGGAAAAATCAGGAAAATGGGGGGAAAATCAGGAAAATGGGGGAAAATCAGGAAAATGGGGAAAATCCGGAAAAATGGGGAGAAAATCAGGAAGAATGGGGGGGAAATCCGGAAAAATGGGGAAAAATCAAGAAAAATGGGGAAAAATCAGGAAAAAACAGGTGGAACTGGGGGAGAAATCGGAGGAAACTGGGGGGGAAATGGGAGAAAACGCCGGGATCGGGTGCAAAATTCGAGGCCCAGCAGCGAGGAAGGAGCGAACGCAGAGGAATCGAGGGAGCTGCAGCGCTGAAGGAATTTGGGGAATTTTCCAGCCCCTCCCCGCCCGCATTCCCGGCCATTGCCGACCTTTGCCATGGAAATAATCGCGGTAGTAGCGCGCTCCCAAATCCGCGTGCTCCACGCTGTAACTGCGCAGCCTCTCCGGATCCCTCTGCTGCTCCTTGGGCACTTCCAGGATGGAAATCCCAGCGTTCGTCGGCTTCCCCACATGGGCAGAATCTGGGAAAAGTCCCTGAGATCCCAAAAATCCCGCAGCAGCAGCAGCAGCAGCAGCAGGAGGAGGAGCTTTGGCAAAGCTGACATCGCGTTCCCCGGCGCCGCCGCCGATCTCGTTGCGGAAATGCGGGCAGCTGAGCAGCAGCTCGTTGCTGGTGTTATCCCCCACGTCGTGCTCCAGGTTTTCCTTGGAATTCAGATCCTCCGTGCTGGAAAAAGCGGGATCGGAGCCGGCCGAAGCGGCCGAAGCGCCCGTGGTGGTGTTGCGGCGCTGGGTGCCGGCGCAGCGCTGCAGCGCGGCCGCGCTCGGCTCGAACAGGATGCTCTGAGCGTCGTAGTGAGCGAAGCTTTTCCGACAAATCCACGCTTTCCCCAACGCTTCCCGGGTTTCCTCGGCCTCTTTGGGATCCGCCTCGTTCCGGCCGCCGCTGCGGAGCTTTTTGAAGATGGATTCGTCGCTTTTGGGGCAGTTTTTGCGGCGCGTTTTTTCCTTGCCTTGAGGCGCCTCGTCCCGAGCGCCGTTGCGGGTTTCGGTTTTGCCGCCGGGGAAGTCGGGCGTGGCCGCTCGGCGCTGCTCGGCTTTTTTACAGCGGAATTCGTTGAGCATCTCGAAGAAACTCTGCTCCGAGATGCCCTGCACGTCGATGGACGAGGTGCTGCCGTATTCCCGGAAAAGCCCGGCTCCGCTGGAAGCACCGGAGCTGCCGCCGCGCGGTTCCGGATTCTCCTCGGCATCGCACTCGCTCAGCGTCACTTCGCTGCTGCTCCGCTGCCGTAACGGAGCCGCCGCCGGCATTCCCGGCATTCCCAACCATCCCTCCTGGAATTCCACGTCCTTGGAACGCCGCCGCGCCAAGCGGTGAAGGGTTTTGAAGGGTTGAGCGCTGGGGAAGTTGCGGGAAGAAGCGGAAGAATCCTTGGAATCTTTGCCGCGAGGCGGCCACTCGGCCACGCGGGCGCGGACGCCCATTTTGGGGACGGTGGGAGCCCAAAAGGGAGCGGAGGAGGAGGAGTCGGAGCGTTGGGAATTCATGATCCCGCCGGGAAATTTGGGATTGGGGAGCTCATGGCTCGCTTGGGATGGGCGGGGAGTGGGATGGGAATTCCGGAGAGGGCGAGGAGAGCTGGAGCTCGAGGTGGAGGCGCATGGCGGGAGCCGGATGGAGGCGGAATTCTGCGGGGGGAAGGAAGGAGGGGGGTCAGTGGGATGGAGAATTGCCGAAAATTCCCAAAAATTCCCAAGTTTGGGGAGGAGGGGAGCAGTGGGATGGAGAATTCCCTAAAATCCCCAAGTTTGGGGAGGAGGGGAGCAGTGGGATGGAGAATTCCCAAAAATCCCCAAATTTGGGGAGGAGGGGAGCAGTGGGATGGAGAATTCCCAAAAATTCCCAAAAATCCCCAAGTTTGGGGAGGAGGGGAGCAGTGGGATGGAGAATTCCCTAAAAACCCCAAAAATTCCCAAGTTTGGGGAGGAGGGGAGCAGTGGGATGGAGAATTGCCAAAAATTCCCAAAAATCCCCAAATTTGGGCCTGGAATTTGGGGTTTTATCCCATGGGAATTCCTCAGGAAATCCTGGAATTTGGGAATTCCTCAAAAAACCTCGGAATTGGGGGATTCATCCCACGGAAATTTTGGGGTGAAATTTCACGATTTTGGGGTGAAATTCCCACAATATTGGGGTGAAATTCCCACGATTTTGGGTGAAATTCCCACGATTTTGGGTGAAATTCTCACGATTTTGGATGAAATTCCCACGATTTTGGGGTGAAATTTCACGATTTTGGGGTGAAATTCTCACGATTTTGGGGTGAAATCCCTCGATTTTGGGGTGAAATTCTCACAATTTTGGGGTGAAATTCCCACAATTTTGGGGTGAAATTCCCTCGATTTTGGGTGAAATTCCCTCGATTTTGGGGTGAAATCCCTCGATTTTGGGGTGAAATTCCCAGGATTTTGGGGTGAAATCCCTCGATTTTGGGGTGAAATTCCCACGATTTTGGGGTGAAATTCCCACGATTTTGGGCGAAATTCTCACGATTTTGGGGTGAAATTCCCTCAATTTTGGGGTGAAATTCCCAGGATTTTGGGGTGAAATCCCTCGATTTTGGGGTGAAATTCCCACGATTTTGGGCGAAATTCTCACGATTTTGGGGTGAAATTCCCTCAATTTTGGGTGAAATTCCCTCGATTTTGGGTGAAATTCCTCGATTTTGGGGTGAAATTCCCAAAATTTTGGGGTGAAATTCCCACAATTTTGGGGTGAAATTCCAGGATTTTGGGTGAAATTCTCACGATTTTGGGTGAAATTCTCACGATTTTGGGGTGAAATTTCACGATTTTGGGGTGAAATCCCTCGATTTTGGGGTGAAATTCCTCGATTTTGGGGTGAAATCCCTCGATTTTGGGTGAAATTCCCACGATTTTGGGGTGAAATCCCTCGATTTTGGGGTGAAATTCCACGATTTTGGGTGAAATCCCTCAATTTTGGGGTGAGATTCCCATGATTTTGGGGTGAAATTTCACAATTTTGGGGTGAAATTCCACAATTTTGGGGTGAAATTCCACAATTTTGGGGTGAAATTCCTCAATTTTGGGATGAAATTCCCTCGATTTTGGGGCGAAATTCCACGATTTTGGGGCGAAATTCCACGATTTTGGGGTGAAATTCCCTCGATTTTGGGGTGAAATCCCTCGATTTTGGGGTGAAATTCCTCAATTTTGGGTGAAATTCCCTCGATTTTGGGGTGAAATTCCTCGATTTTGGGGTGAAATTCCTCGATTTTGGGGTGAAATTCCCTCGATTTTGGGGTGAAATTCTCACAATTTTGGGGTGAAATTCCCACAATTTTGGGGTGAAATTCCAGGATTTTGGGTGAAATTCTCACAATTTTGGGTGAAATCCCTCGATTTTGGGTGAAATTCCCTCGATTTTGGGTGAAATTCCCTCGATTTTGGAATGAAATTCCTCGATTTTGGGGTGAAATCCCACAATTTTGGGGTGCAATTCCTCGATTTTGGATGAAATTCCCTCGATTTTGGGGTGAAATTCCTCGATTTTGGGGTGAAATTCCCTCGATTTTGGGGTGAAATTTCACGATTTTGGGTGAAATTCCCTCGATTTTGGGGTGAAATCCCACAATTTTGGGGTGAAATCCCTCGATTTTGGGGTGAAATCCCTCGATTTTGAGGTGAGATTCCTCCATTTTGGGTGAAATTCCCACGATTTTGGGGTGAAATTCCCTCGATTTTGGGGTGAAATTCCCTCGATTTTGGGGTGAAATTCCTCGATTTTGGGGTGAAATTCCCTCGATTTTGGGGTGAAATTCTCACAATTTTGGGGTGAAATTCCCTCAATTTTGGGTGAAATTCCCTCGATTTTGGGTGAAATTCCTCGATTTTGGGGTGAAATTCCTCGATTTTGGGGTGAAATTCCCTCGATTTTGGGGTGAAATTCTCACAATTTTGGGGTGAAATTCCCACAATTTTGGGGTGAAATTCCAGGATTTTGGGTGAAATTCTCACGATTTTGGGTGAAATTCTCACGATTTTGGGGTGAAATCCCTCGATTTTGGGGTGAAATTCCCTCGATTTTGGGGTGAAATTTCACGATTTTGGGGTGAAATCCCTCGATTTTGGGTGAAATCCCTCGATTTTGGGGTGAAATTCCCAGGATTTTGGGGTGAAATTCCCACGATTTTGGATGAAATTCCCACGATTTTGGGGTGAAATTTCACGATTTTGGGGTGAAATTCCACGATTTTGGGGTGAAATTCCCTCGATTTTGGATGAAATTCCCACGATTTTGGGGTGAAATTCCCTCGATTTTGGGGTGAAATTCCCAAAATTTTGGGGTGAAATTCCTCGATTTTGGGGTGCAATCCCACGATTTTGGGGTGAAATCCCTCGATTTTGGGGTGAGATTCCCACGATTTTGGGGTGAAATTCCAGGATTTTGGGGTGAAATCCCTCGATTTTGGGGTGAAAATCCCTCGATTTTGGGGTGAAATTTCCTCGATTTTGGGTGAAATTCCCACGATTTTGGATGAAATTCCCACGATTTTGGGGTGAAATTTCACAATTTTGGGGTGAAATTCCTCAATTTTGGGGTGAAATTCCCCGATTTTGGGGTGAAATTTCAGGATTTTGGGGTGAAATTCCAGGATTTTGGGGTGAAATCCCTCAATTTTGGGTGAAATTCCCTCGATTTGGGGTGAAATTTCCTCGATTTTGGGGTGAAATCCCTCGATTTTGGGGTGAAATCCCTCGATTTTGGGGCTCTGCCATCTCCAGTCCTGGCTTTTCCCGCCAGCTTTGCCTCTTTTCCCAAAAACTCCGCGTTTTCCATGGCAATTCCTCAGCCTGGTCCCTCCAAATTCCATCGGGGGTGAAAAAATTCCAACTTTTTCCCACCCCCAAATTTTTTTCCCCCAATTTGGGGGAAAATCTGGCGGGAAAAGGAAAGAAAACCCCAAAATTCCAGGATTTTCCATGGAAAAGCGGCCGGATTTGGGAGATTTTGGGAGCGTTCCGAGGCCAATCCTCACTTTTTTGGGATACCCAGATCCCGGAATTCTTTCAGATTCCCGGGATCAACAAAATCGGGGAGTTCCAGAGGGAAAATCTGGGATGAAAAAAGCGGGAAAAGATGAAAAAAATCCCATCCTGCTCCTTAAAGAACCCAAAATTGGGATTTCCAAGCCCAAAAGTTGGGATTTTTAAACCCAAAAGTTGGGATTCTTAAACCCAAAAATCTGGAATTTCCAAGCCCAAAACTTGGGATTTTTAAACCCAAAAATTGGGATTTCCAAGCCCAAAACTTTGGGATTTCCAACACCAAAAGTCGGGATTTTTAAACCCAAAAACTTTGGGATTTCCAACACCAAAAGTTGGGATTTTTAACCCCAAGAAATTGGGATTTTTAAACTCAAAAACTTGGGAATTCCAAGCCCCAAACTTGGGATTTTTAAACCCAAATAATAGGGATTTCCAAGTCCAAAAATCTGGAATTTCCAAGCCCAAAACTTGGGATTTTTAAACCCAAAAATTGGGATTTCCAAGCCCAAAACTTTGGGATTTCCAACACCAAAAGTTGGGATTTTTAAATCCAAATAATTGGGCTTTTTAAACCCAAAATCTGGAATTTCCAAGCCCAAAAGTCGGGATTTTTAAACCCAAAAACTTGGGATTTCCAACACCAAAACTTGGGATTTTTAAATCCAAAACTTGGGATTTTTAAACCCAAATAATAGGGATTTCCAAGCCCAAAAATCTGGAATTTCCAAGCCCCAAACTTGGGATTTTTAAACCCAAAAATCTGGGAATGTCCAAGCCTAAAACTTGGAACTTTTAAACCCAAAACCTGGGCTTTTTAAACCCCAAAACTTGGAATTTCCAACACCAAAAATTGTGATTTTTAAACCCAAAAGTTGGGCTTTTTAAATCCAAATAATTGGGCTTTTTAAACCCAAAAATCTGGAATTTCCAACCCCAAAACTTTGGGATTTCCAAGCCCAAAAGTTGGGATTTTTAACCCCAAGAAATTGGGATTTTTAAACTCAAAAACTTGGGATTTCCAAGCCCCAAACTTGGGATTTTTAAACCCAAACCCCTGGAATTTCCAAGCCCAAAACTTGGGATTTTTAAACCCAAAAATCTGGAATTTCCAAACCCAAAACTTGGGATTTTTAAACCCAAGAAATTGGGATTTTTCAACACCAAAAATCGGGATTTCCAACACCAAAATTTGGGATTTTTAACCCCAAGAAATTGGGATTTTTAAACCCAAAACCTTGGGATTTCCAAGCCCCAAACTTGGGATTTTTAAACCCAAATAATAGGGATTTCCAAGCCCAAAAATCTGGAATTTCCAAGCCCAAAACTTGGGATTTTTAAACCCAAAAATTGGGATTTCCAAGCCCAAAACTTTGGGATTTCCAAAGCCAAAAGTTGGGATTTTTAAACCCCAAATCTGGAATTTCCAAGCCCAAAAGTTGGGATTTTTAAATCCAAATAATTGGGCTTCTTAAACCCAAAATCTGGAATTTCCAAGCCCAAAAGTCGGGATTTTTAAACCCAAAACTTGGGATTTCCAAGCCCCAAACTTGGGATTTTTAAACCCAAAAATCTGGGAATGTCCAAGCCTAAAAGTTGGGATTTTTAAACCCAAAACTTGGGATTTTTAAACCCAAATAATAGGGATTTCCAAGCCCAAAAATCTGGAATTTCCAAGCCCAAAACTTGGGATTTTTAAACCCAAAAATTGGGATTTCCAAGCCCAAAACTTTGGGATTTCCAACACCAAAAGTTGGGATTTTTAAACCCAAAAACTTTGGGATTTCCAAGCCCCAAACTTGGGATTTTTAAACCCAAAACTTGGGATTTTTAAACCCAAATAATAGGGATTTCCAAGCCCAAAAATCTGGAATTTCCAAGCCCAAAACTTGGGATCTTTAAACCCAAAAGTCGGGATTTTTAAACCCAAAAACTTTGGGATTTCCAACACCAAAAGTTGGGATTTTTAAACCCAAAAATCTGAGAATGTCCAAGCCTAAAACTTGGAACTTTTAAACCCAAAACCTGGGCTTTTTAAACCCCAAAACTTGGAATTTCCAACACCAAAAATTGTGATTTTTAAACCCAAAAGTTGGGCTTTTTAAATCCAAATAATTGGGCTTCTTAAACCCCAAAATCTGGAATTTCCAAGCCCAAAACTTGGGATTTTTAAACCCAAAAATTGGGATTTCCAAGCCCAAAACTTTGGGATTTCCAAGCCCAAAAGTTGGGATTTTTAAACCCAAAAACTTTGGGATTTCCAACACCAGAAGTTGGGATTTTTAAACCCAAATAATTGGGCTTTTTAAACCCCAAAATCTGGAATTTCCAAGCCCAAAATTTGGGATTTTTAAACCCAAAACTTTGGGATTTCCAAGCCCAAAAGTTGGGATTTTTAACCCCAAGAAATTGGGATTTTTAAACTCAAAAACTTGGGAATTCCAAGCCCCAAACTTGGGATTTTTAAACCCAAATAATAGGGATTTCCAAGTCCAAAAATCTGGAATTTCCAAGCCCAAAACTTGGGATTTTTAAACCCAAAAATTGGGATTTCCAAGCCCAAAACTTTGGGATTTCCAACACCAAAAGTTGGGATTTTTAAATCCAAATAATTGGGCTTTTTAAACCCAAAATCTGGAATTTCCAAGCCCAAAAGTCGGGATTTTTAAACCCAAAAACTTGGGATTTCCAAGCCCCAAACTTGGGATTTTTAAACCCAAAAATCTGGGAATGTCCAAGCCTAAAACTTGGAACTTTTAAACCCAAAACCTGGGCTTTTTAAACCCCAAAACTTGGAATTTCCAACACCAAAAATTGTGATTTTTAAACCCAAAAGTTGGGATTTTTAAATCCAAATAATTGGGCTTCTTAAACCCCAAAATCTGGAATTTCCAAGCCCAAAACTTGGGATTTTTAAACCCAAAAACTTTGGGATTTCCAAGCCCAAAACTTTGGGATTTCCAAACCCAAAAGTTGGGATTTTTAAACCCCAAAATCTGGAATTTCCAAGCCCAAAACTTGGGATTTTTAAACCCAAAAATTGGGATTTCCAAGCCCAAAACTTTGGGATTTCCAACACCAAAAGTTGGGATTTTTAAATCCAAATAATTGGGCTTTTTAAACCCCAAAATCTGGAATTTCCAAGCCCAAAATTTGGGATTTTTAAACTCAAAAATTGGGATTTCCAAGCCCAAAACTTTGGGATTTCCAAACCCAAAAGTTGGGATTTTTAAACCCCAAAATCTGGAATTTCCAAGCCCAAAAGTTGGGATTTTTAAATCCAAATAATTGGGCTTTTTAAACCCCAAAATCTGGAATTTCCAAGCCCAAAAGTTGGGATTTTTAAACCCAAAAATTGGGATTTCCAAGCCCAAAACTTTGGGATTTCCAACACCAAAACTTGGGATTTTTAAACCCAAAAACTTTGGGATTTCCAACACCAAAAGTTGGGATTTTTAAACCCAAAAACTTTGGGATTTCCAACACCAAAAGTTGGGATTTTTAAACCCAAAAACTTTGGGATTTCCAACACCAAAAGTTGGGCTTTTTAAACCCAAAATCTGGAATTTCCAAGCCCAAAAGTCGGGATTTTTAAACCCAAAAACTTGGGATTTCCAAGCCCCAAACTTGGGATTTTTAAACCCAAAAATCTGGGAATGTCCAAGCCTAAAACTTGGAACTTTTAAACCCAAAACCTGGGCTTTTTAAACCCCAAAACTTGGAATTTCCAACACCAAAAATTGTGATTTTTAAACCCAAAAGTTGGGATTTTTAAATCCAAATAATTGGGCTTCTTAAACCCCAAAATCTGGAATTTCCAAGCCCAAAACTTGGGATTTTTAAACCCAAAAACTTGGGATTTCCAAGCCCAAAACTTGGGATTTTTAAACCCAAAACTTGGGATTTTTAAACCCAAATCATAGGGATTTCCAAGCCCAAAAATCTGGAATTTCCAAGCCCAAAACTTGGGATTTTTAAACCCAAAAATTGGGATTTCCAAGCCTAAAACTTTGGGATTTCCAAACCCAAAAGTCGGGATTTTTAAACCCAAAAACTTTGGGATTTCCAACACCAAAAGTTGGGATTTTTAAACCCAAAAACTTTGGGATTTCCAACACCAAAAGTTGGGATTTTTAAACCCAAAATCTGGAATTTCCAAGCCCAAAAGTCGGGATTTTTAAACCCAAAAACTTGGGATTTCCAAGCCCCAAACTTGGGATTTTTAAACCCAAAAATCTGGGAATGTCCAAGCCTAAAACTTGGAACTTTTAAACCCAAAACCTGGGCTTTTTAAACCCCAAAACTTGGAATTTCCAACACCAAAAATTGTGATTTTTAAACCCCAAAACTTGGAATTTCCAACACCAAAAATTGTGATTTTTAAACCCAAAAACTTTGGGATTTCCAAGCCCAAAAGTTGGGATTTTTAAATCCAAATAATTGGGCTTTTTAAACCCAAAATCTGGAATTTCCAAGCCCAAAAGTCGGGATTTTTAAACCCAAAAACTTGGGATTTCCAACACCAAAACTTGGGATTTTTAAATCCAAAACTTGGGATTTTTAAACCCAAATAATAGGGATTTCCAAGCCCAAAAATCTGGAATTTCCAAGCCCCAAACT
The DNA here is from genome assembly GCF_965178545.1 of Coloeus monedula. NCBI lineage: Eukaryota > Metazoa > Chordata > Aves > Passeriformes > Corvidae > Coloeus > Coloeus monedula. Next base: position 2,194,762 of record NC_138813.1, on the reverse strand, counting down.
TGGGATTTTTAAACCCAAAAATCTGGGAATGTCCAAGCCTAAAACTTGGAACTTTTAAACCCAAAACCTGGGCTTTTTAAACCCCAAAACTTGGAATTTCCAACACCAAAAATTGTGATTTTTAAACCCAAAAGTTGGGCTTTTTAAATCCAAATAATTGGGCTTTTTAAACCCCAAAATCTGGAATTTCCAAGCCCAAAACTTGGGATTTTTAAACCCAAAAATTGGGATTTCCAAGCCCAAAACTTTGGGATTTCTAAACCCAAAAGTTGGGATTTTTAAACCCCAAAATCTGGAATTTCCAAGCCCAAAAGTTGGGATTTTTAAATCCAAATAATTGGGCTTTTTAAACCCAAAATCTGGAATTTCCAAGACCAAAAGTCGGGATTTTTAAACCCAAAAACTTGGGATTTCCAAGCCCCAAACTTGGGATTTTTAAACCCAAAACTTGGGATTTTTAAACCCAAATAATAGGGATTTCCAAGCCCAAAAATCTGGGAATTTCCAAGCCCAAACTTGGGATTTTTAAACCCAAAACTTGGGATTTTTAAACCCAAATCATAGGGATTTCCAAGCCCAAAAATCTGGAATTTCCAAGCCCAAAAGTCGGGATTTTTAAACCCAAAAATTGGGATTTCCAAGCCCAAAACTTTGGGATTTCCAAACCCAAAAGTTGGGATTTTTAAACCCCAAAATCTGGAATTTCCAAGCCCAAAAGTTGGGATTTTTAAATCCAAATAATTGGGATTTCCAAGCCCAAAACTTTGGGATTTCCAACACCAAAACTTGGGATTTTTAAACCCAAAAACTTTGGGATTTCCAAGCCCAAAATTTGGGATTTTTAAACCCAAAAACTTTGGGATTTCCAACACCAAAAGTTGGGATTTTTAAACCCAAAATCTGGAATTTCCAAGCCCAAAAGTCGGGATTTTTAAACCCAAAAACATGGGATTTCCAAGCCCCAAACTTGGGATTTTTAAACCCAAAAATCTGGGAATGTCCAAGCCTAAAACTTGGGATTTTTAAACCCAAAACCTGGGCTTTTTAAACCCCAAAACTTGGAATTTCCAACACCAAAAATTGTGATTTTTAAACCCAAAAGTTGGACTTTTTAAATCCAAATAATTGGGCTTTTTAAACCCCAAAATCTGGAATTTCCAAGCCCCAAATTTGGGATTTTTCACCCCAATCCCGAGGTTTCCAGGGCGGGAATTCCCGGAAGCCGAATCCGGCCCTTCCCACTCCGGAAGCGAGGGAGGATTTTAATCATTAACTCCAAAGTTTTCCTGATAAATCCAAGGAATTTTTTAACTCTTTCCAAGCCCCTGAGGAGAAATCCCAGCCCCACCTCGTCTTAATTAAAACTTAACGAGCTCTTAATGAGCTTTAATTATTCTTAAATCGCTGCTGGGTTGTTTTGTAGTGGAAAAAGAAGAATTTCAGGGGTTTTTTTTGGGAATAAAACCCCTAAAAAAAAAAGTGAGAATGGAGCTGCGGGAAAAGGGCGGCAAAAGGAGGAGGAATGAGGGGATTCATTAATTAAGGAGTTGAGAAATTAATTAATGAGGGATAAAAAGGGGGATAATCCTAATTCACAACAACGGGAATGGGGTTAAAAAACCCAAGGGAAAAAAAAATAAAAAGCTGGAAAAAAAGAACAAAACCTGGGAAAATCGGGATAAAGCCGGGCCCTGCTGCGGCTTTATCTGATGGCGCCGGCTTAATTAACGCTAATTAAACAAAAGCCATCGTCAACATTCCCGAATCCAAGCGAATTGCCACTTGCCTGAACTCCAGGGATTCCGAGAGCGTCGGGAGAAGGCTCCAGAGGGGGGGAAAAAGCCCCAAAATGCCGGGATTTTACCCCAAAGGAAAGGCCGGAGCTCGTTAAGCGTCCGAAGCTCGTTAGCGAAGGCTCCGCCCCCTCCTCATTAATTTGGCTCCTTCGTTAGGGATTCCCAGAGAATTCCCGGGGAATTCGAAGCGCTGGAAGAGGAAGAGGGAGGTTCTCAGAGGGAATTCCTGGAATTGGGGAGGAATTTTGGGTTGAAAGGGGGGGAAAGGAGGGAAAAAGTGGAAATTGAAGTTTTTGGGGTTTTCCAGGAGTTTTTGCAGGATTTCCTGAAAAGGAGAAATCGAGGGGAGGGGGTTGGGTTTTGCTGGGGGGGGGGGAAAAGTGGGAAAAGGGGTTGGGAATGAGGGGGAAAAGTGGGAAAAGGGGTTGGGAATGAGGGGGAAGGGGGGAAAGGGAGGGAAATGAGGGATGAGCCCCAAAAATCCCCCCCAAAATGGAAAAAAGGCCCTAAAAATTCCCCCAAAGAAATGGAAATAAGGCCCTAAAAATCCCCCCCAAAAAATGGAAATAAGGCCCTAAAAATTCCCCCCAAAAAATGGAAATAAGGCCCCAAAAATTCTGGGAAAAAATGGAAATAAGGCCCCAAAAATTCCCCCCAAAAAATGGAAATAAGGCCCTAAAAATTCCCCAAAAAATGGAAATAAGGTCCTAAAAATTCTGGGAAAAAATGGAAATAAGGCCCTAAAAATTCCCCCCAAAAATGGAAATAAGGCCCTAAAAATTCCCCCCAAAAAATGGAAATAAGGCCCCAAAAATTCCCCCCAAAAAATGGAAATAAGGCCCCAAAAATTCCCCCCAAAAAATGGAAATAAGGCCCCAAAAATTCCCCCAAAAATGGAAATAAGGCCCTAAAAATCCTGGGAAAAATTGGAAATAAGGCCCTAAAAATTCCCCCCAAAAAATGGAAATAAGGCCCCAAAAATCCTGGAAAAAATTGGAAATAAGGCCCCAAAAATCCTGGGAAAAGGCCCCAAAAATCACGGGAAAAAATGGAAATAAGGCCCTAAAAATTCCCCCCAGAAAATGGAAATAAGGCCCCAAAAATCCTAGAAAAAAATGGAAATAAGGCCCTAAAAATCCTGGAAAAAATGGAAATAAGGTCCCACAAAATCCCCCCAAAAAATGGAAATAAGGCCCTAAAAATTCCCCCAAAAAAACGGAAATAAGGCCCCAAAAATTCTGGGAAAAATTGGAAATAAGGCCCTAAAAATTCCCCCCAAAAAATGGAAATAAGGCCCTAAAAATTCCCCCAAAAAATGGAAATAAGGCCCCAAAAATTCTGGGAAAAATTGGAAATAAGGCCCTAAAAATTCCCCCCAAAAAATGGAAATAAGGCCCTAAAAATTCCCCCAAAAAATGGAAATAAGGCCCCAAAAATTCCCCCCAAAAAATGGAAATAAGGCCCCAAAAATCCTGGGAAAAAATGGAAATAAGGCCCTAAAAATTCCCCCTAAAAAATGGAAATAAGGCCCCAAAAATTCTGGGAAAAATTGGAAATAAGGCCCTAAAAATTCCCCCCAAAAAATGGAAATAAGGCCCCAAAAATTCTGGGAAAAATTGGAAATAAGGCCCCAAAAATCCTGGGAAAAAGTGGAAATAAGGCCCCAAAAATCCTGGGAAAAGGCCCCAAAAATCACGGGAAAAAATGGAAATAAGGCCCCAAAAATTCTGGGAAAAATTGGAAATAAGGCCTTAAAAATTCCCCCCAAAAAATGGAAATAAGGCCCTAAAAATCCTGGGAAAAAGTGGAAATAAGGCCCCAAAAATCCTGGGAAAAAATGGAAATAAGGCCCTAAAAATTCCCCAAAAAATGGAAATAAGGCCCTAAAAATTCCCCCCAAAAAATGGAAATAAGGCCCTAAAAATCCTGGGAAAAATTGGAAATAAGGCCCCAAAAATCCTGGGAAAAAGTGGAAATAAGGCCCCAAAAATCCTGGGAAAAATTGGAAATAAGGCCCTAAAAATTCCCCCCAAAAAATGGAAATAAGGCCCTAAAAATTCCCCCTCAAAAATGGAAATAAGGCCCCAAAAATTCTGGGAAAAATTGGAAATAAGGCCCTAAAAATTCCCCAAAAAATGGAAATAAGGTCCCACAAAATCCCCCAAATAAATGGAAATAAGGCCCTAAAAATCCTGGGAAAAAATGGAAATAAGGCCCCAAAAATAAGGAATGAATTCCTGAAAATGGGGAAGAAATCCATGGAAATGGGAAAGAAATCCATAAAAATAGGGAAGAAATCCATGAGAAAAGGAAATAAACCCGAAAATGAGAAAGAAATCCCCAAAATTGAGAAAGAATTCCCCCAAAATGAAGAAATTAATCCCAAAATGAAGAAATTAATCCCCAAAATGAAGAAATTAATCCCCAAAATGAAGAAATTAATCCCCAAAATGAAGAAATCGTCCCCAAAATGAAAGGAAAAAAATCCTCCAAATCAGAAATAAATCCCAAAAGGAAGAAATGAATCCCCAAAAATAAGAAATGACCCCAAAAACCCCAAGAAATGGACCCCAAAAAATTACAATAAATCCCCAAAATTAGAAATTAGTCCCAAAAGTGAGAAATTCATCCCAGAAATTAAGAAATCATTGCCAAAAAAACCAAATTAACCCCCCAAAATACAAAAGAAGTGCCTAAAATTAAGGAATAACTCCCAAACCCCATGAAATTACACCCAAAAATGAGAAATAAACCCCAAAACCCCAAGGATAAAACCCCAAAAATGAGAAATAAACCCCAAAAATGAGACATAAATTCCCCAAAATAAAAAATAAACCCCAAAAAATAAGAAATGATCCCAAAACCCCAAGAAATGACCCCAAAACCCCAAGAAATAAACACCCAAAAATGAGAAATAAATTCCCTAAAAATGAGAAATAAACCCCAAAAACCCCAGAAATCAACCCCAAAAATAAGAAATAAATTCCCTAAAAATAAGAAATAAATCCCAAAAATAAGAAATAAATTCCCTGAAAATAAGAAATAAATTCCCTGAAAATAAGAAATAAACCCCTAAAATAAGAAATAAACCCCAAAGAACGAGAAATAAACCCAAAAATGAGAAATAAACCCCCAAAATAGGAAATAAACCCCAAAAACCAAGAAATAAACCCCAAAAATAAGAAACAAATTCCCTAAAAATCAGAAATAAACCCCAAAGAACGAGAAATAAACCCCAAAAATAGAAAATAAACCCCAAAAAGGAAGAAATTACCCCAAACCCCAAGAAATGAACCCCAAAAATGAGACATAAATTCCCTAAAAGTGAGAAATGAACCCCAAAACCCAAGAAAAAAACCCCAAAATGAGAAATAAACCCCAAAAATGAGAAACAAACCCTAAAACCCCAAGAAATGAACCCCAAAAAATAAGAAATAAACTCCAAAAATGAAAAATAAACCCCAAAAATGAGAAATAAACCCAAAAAAACCCAAAAATGAACCCCAAAAATAAGAAACAAATTCCCTAAAAATCAGAAATAAACCCCAAAGAACGAGAAATAAACCCCAAAAATAAAAATAAACCCCAAAAATAGGAAATAAACCCCAAAAAGGAAGAAATTACCCCAAACCCCAAGAAATGAACCCCAAAAATGAGAAATAAATTCCCTAAAAGTGAGAAATAAACCCCAAAACCCAAGGAAAAAACCCCAAAATGAGAAATAAACCCCAAAAATGAGAAACAAACCCCAAAACCACAAGAAATGAACCCCAAAACCCAAGGAAAAAGCCCCAAAATGAAAAATAAACCCCAAAAATGAGAATAAACCCCCAAAACCCCAGAAATGAACACCAAAAATAAGAAATAAATTCCCTAAAAATCAGAAATAAACCCCAAAGAATGAGAAATAAACCCCAAAAATAAAAATAAACCCCAAAAATAAAAATAAACCCCAAAAGTAAAAATAAACCCTAAAAAGGAAGAAATTACCCCAAACCCCCAAGAAATGAACCCCAAAAATGAGAAATAAACCCCAAAAACCCCAGAAATGAACCCCAAAAAATAAGAAATAAACCCCAAAAATAAGAAATAAATTCCCTAAAAGTAAGAAATAAACCCCAAAGAAAGAGATATAAACCCCAAAAATAAAAATAAACCCCAAAAAGGAAGAAATTACCCCAAACCCCAAGAAATGAACCCCGAAAATGAGAAATAAATTCCCTAAAAGTGAGAAATAAACCCCAAAACCCAAGGAAAAAACCCCAAAATGAGAAATAAACACCAAAAATGAGAATAAACCCCCAAAACCCCAGAAATGAACCCCAAAAATAAGAAATAAATTCCCTAAAAATCAGAAATAAACCCCAAAGAACGAGAAATAAACCCCAAAAATAAGAAATAAACCCCAAAAATAAGAAATAAACCCCAAAAATGAGAATAAACCCCCAAAACCCCAGAAATGAACCCCAAAAATAAGAAATAAATTCCCTAAAAATCAGAAATAAACCCCAAAGAATGAGAAATAAACCCCAAAAATAAAAATAAACCCCAAAAAGGAAGAAATTACCCCAAACCCCCAAGGATAAAACCCCAAAAATGAGAAATCAACCCCAAAAATGAGAAATCAACCCCAAAAATGAGAAATAAATTCCCTAAAAATAAGAAATAAACCCCGAAACCCAAGGAAAAAAACCCCAAAATGAGAAATAAACCCCAAAAATGAGAAACAAACCCTAAAACCACAAGAAATGAACCCCAAAAAATAAGAAATAAACCCCAAAAATGAAAAATAAACCCCAAAAATGAAAAATAAACCCAAAAAAACCCAAAAATGAACCCCAAAAATAGGAAATAAACCCCCAAAACCCCAAAAATGAACCCCAAAAATAAGAAATAAATTCCCTAAAAATCAGAAATAAACCCCAAAGAATGAGAAATAAACCCCAAAAATAAAAATAAACCCCAAAAAGGAAGAAATTACCCCAAACCCCCAAGGATAAAACCCCAAAAATGAGAAATCAACCCCAAAAATGAGAAATAAATTCCCTAAAAATAAGAAATAAACCCCAAAACCCAAGGAAAAAACCCCAAAATGAGAAATAAACCCCCAAAAAAAAGAAATAAACCTCAAAAATAAGAAATAAACCCCAAAAAATAAGAAATAAACCCCAAAAATAGGAAATAAACCCCAAAACCCCAAGAAATAACCCCCAAAAATAAAAACTAAATTCCCAAAATACAAGAAAGAAAACCCAAAACGATCAAATCACTCCCAAAAATAGGAAATTTCTCCCAAAAATAAGAAATGACTCCCAAAAAATAAGAAAGAAACCCCGAAAATAACAAAGAACTCCCAACTAGAACTCCTAAAAATAAGAAATAAATTCCCTAAAAATAAGAAATAAACCCCAAAAAAGGAAAAAAAATGCTAAAAATAAAAACTTCATCCCCAAAACCACCAAATTCATCCCCCAAAATAACAAAGAGCTCCCAAAAACCCAAATTCATCCCCAAATTAACGAAGAACTCCCCAAAAAACCTCAATTAATCCCCAAATTAACAAAGAATTCCCAAAAACCCCCAATTCATCCCCAAATTAACAAAGAACTCCCAAAAATACCAAATAATTCCCCAAAAAACCCCCAAATTCATCTCCAAATTAACAAAAAACTCCCCAAAAATACCAAATAACTCTAAAAACCCCAAATTCATCCCCAAATTAACAAAGAATTCCCAAAAAACCCCAATTAATCCCCAAATTAATGAAGAACTCCCAAAAAACCCCAATTAATCCCCAAATTAACGAAGAATTCCCCAAAAAACCCCAATTAATCCCCAAATTAACGAAGAACTCCCAAAAAACCCCAATTAATCCCCAAATTAACAAAGAACTCCCCCAAATTAACAAATGAATCCCCAAAAATGAACAAATAATTCCCAAAAAACCCCAATTCATCCCCAAAATAACAAAGAATTCCCAATAAAACCCCAATTAATCCCCAAATTAACAAAGAACTCCCCAAAAAGCCCCAATTAATCCCCAAATTAACGAAGAACTCCCCAAAAAGCCCCAATTAATCCCCAAATTAACGAAGAACTCCCAAAAAACCCCAATTAATCCCCAAATTAACAAAGAACTCCCAAAAAAACCCCAATTAATCCCCAAATTAACAAAGAATTCCCCAAAAAACCCCAATTAATCCCCAAATTAATGAAGAACTCCCCAAAAAACCCCAATTAATCCCCAAATTAATGAAGAACTCCCCAAAAAGCCCCAATTAATCCCCAAATTAATGAAGAACTCCCCAAAAAGCCCCAATTAATCCCCAAATTAACAAAGAACTCCCCAAAAAGCCCCAATTAATCCCCAAATTAACAAAGAACTCCCCAAAAAGCCCCAATTAATCCCCAAATTAATGAAGAACTCCCCAAAAAACCCCAATTAATCTCCAAATTAACGAAGAACTCCCCAAAAAACCCCAATTCATCCCCAAATTAACAAAGAACTCCCCAAAAAACCCCAATTAATCCCCAAATTAACAAAGAATTCCCCAAAAAACCCCAATTAATCCCCAAATTAATGAAGAACTCCCCCAAAAAAACCCAATTAATCCCCAAATTAACGAAGAACTCCCAAAAAACCCCAATTAATCCCCAAATTAACAAAGAACTCCCCAAAAAACCCCAATTAATCCCCAAATTAACAAAGAACTCCCCAAAAAACCCCAATTAATCTCCAAATTAACGAAGAACTCCCCAAAAAACCCCAATTAATCCCCAAATTAACAAAGAACTCCCCAAAAAGCCCCAATTAATCCCCAAATAAACGAAGAACTCCCCAAAAAACCCCAATTAATCCCCAAATTAACAAAGAACTCCCCAAAAAGCCCCAATTAATCCCCAAATTAACGAAGAACTCCCCAAAAAACCCCAATTAATCCCCAAATTAACAAAGAACTCCCCAAAAAGCCCCAATTAATCCCCAAATTAATGAAGAACTCCCCAAAAAACCCCAATTAATCCCCAAATTAACAAAGAACTCCCAAAAAAACCCCAATTAATCCCCAAATTAACGAAGAACTCCCCAAAAAGCCCCAATTAATCCCCAAATTAACGAAGAACTCCCCCAAATTAACAAATGAATCCCCAAAAATGAACAAATAATTCCCCAAAAAACCCCAAAATATGGAAAAAACTCCAAATCCAGCCCCAAAATGGGGCCAGGGGGCTCGGGGGGCCCCTCGGGAGCTCCTCCCGTAATTAGGTCAAGCCAGGAGCTCATTAACGAGGGATTAATTAAGAAGGGGCCGGGGCTGGGCCCAAGGGGCTGAATCCACGCCGGATTTTGGGGTGAAAAAGTGGGAAAAGGGGAACGGGAATGTGGGAAAAGGGGACCCCCAAAAAGCACTTAGGGCTCATTTGCATAATGAGCAGCTTGTTAATTAGGGGAGGGTTCGTTAATGGGGGGGGGAGAGTTGAGGGGGGGTTGAGGGATTTTTGGGGGGAGGTTTGGGGTGATTTGAGGGGGATTTGGGGGAATTTTGGGGGGTTTTGGGGGGGTCTTGGGGTGATTTTGGGGGGTTTTGGGGTGATTTTGGGGGGTTTTGGGGTGGCTTGAGGGATTTTTGGGGGGGATTTTTAGGGGATTTGGGGGGGTTTGGGGGGGATTTGGGGGAATTTTGGGGGCTTTTGGGGGGGTTTTGGGGTGATTTTGGGGGGTTTTGGGGTGATTTTGGGGGAATTTTGGGGGGTTTTGGGGGGATTTTGAGGGGATTTGGGGTGATTTTGAGGGGTTTGGGGGGATTTTGAGGGGTTTGGGGGTGATTTTGGGGGGGTTTGGGGGGATTTGGGGGGATTTTGGGGGGGCTTGGGGGGATTTGGGGGGATTTTGGGGGGTCTGAGGTGATTTTGGGGAGGCCTGGAGGGGTTTGGGGGGGTTTGAGGTGATTTGGAGGTGATTTGGGGGGATTTTGGGGGGTTTTGGGGGATTTTTAAGGTGATTTTGGGGGTTTTGGGGGGATTTTGGAGGGTTTTGGGGGGATTTGGGGTGATTTTGGGGCTATTTGGGGGGGATTTTTAGGGGATTTTGGGTGATTTTGGGGGGTTTGGGGGGATTTGGGGGGGATTTTGGGGGTCTGAGGTGATTTTGGGGAGGCCTGGAGGGGTTTTGGGGGCTTCTGGGGTGATTTTTGGGGAATTTTTGGGGCTCTGGGGTGATTTTGGGGGATTTTGGGGGGATTTTAGGGGATTTTAGGGGGATTTGGGGTGATTTGAGGGATTTTTGGGGGGAGGTTTGGGGTGATTTGGGGCTATTTGAGGGGGATTTTTAGGGGATTTTGGCTGATTTTGGGGGGCTCGGGGGGATTTTGGGGTTCTGAGGTGATTTTGGGGAGGCCTGGAGGGGTTATGGGGGGTTTTGGGGTGGGTTTTGGGGAATTTTTGGGGCTCTGGGGTGATTTTGGGGGATTTTGGGGGATTTTGGGGGGATTTTAGGGGATTTTAGGGGGATTTGGGGGATTTTTGGGGTTCTGAGGTGATTTTGGGGAGGCCTGGAGAGGTTTAGGGGGGTTTTGGGGTGGGTTTGGGGTGATTTTGGGGGGTTTGGGAGGATTTTGGGGTGATTTGGGGGGGTTTTGGGGTGATTTTGGGGGGTTTTGGGGTGGTTTGAGGGATTTTTGGGGGGAGGTCTGGGGTGATTTGGGGCTATTTGGGGGGGATTTTTAGGGGATTTGGGGGGGTTTGGGGGGGATTTGGGGGAATTTTGGGGGGTTTTGGGGGGGTCTTGGGGTGATTTTGGGGGGTTTTGGGGTGATTTTGGGGGAATTTTGGGGGGTTTTGGGGGGATTTTGAGGGGATTTGGGGGGATTTTGAGGGGATTTGGGGGGATTTTGGGGGTGATTTTGGGGGGATTTGGAGGGATTCTGGGGGGGGGGTTGGGGGGTCTGAGGTGATTTTGGGGAGGCCTGGAGGGGTTTTGGGGGTTTGAGGTGATTTTGGGGGGTTTGGGAGGATTTTGGGGTGATTTTGGGGGGTTTTGGGGTGATTTGGGGGGGTTGGGGGGATTTTGGAGGGTTTTGGGGGGATTTGGGGTGATTTTGGGGCTATTTGGGGGGGATTTTTAGGGGATTTTGGCTGATTTTGGGGGGTTTGGGGGGATTTTGGGGTTCTGAGATGATTTTGGGGTTCTGAGGTGATTTTGGGGAGGCCTGGAGGGGTTTAGGGGGGTTCTGGGGTGGTTTTGGGGAATTTTTGGGGCTCTGGGGTGATTTTGGGGGGGATTTTGGGGGATTTGGGCGGGATTTTAGGGGATTTTGAGGGGATTTTGGGGATTTTGGGGGGTCTGAGGTGATTTTGGGGAGGCCTGGAAGGGTTTAGGGGGGTTTTGGGGTGGTCTTTGGAGAATTTTCAGGCTCTGGGGTGATTTTAGGGGATTTTGGGAGGATTTGGGGTGGTTTTGGGAAGTTTTGGGGGGTCTGAGGTGATTTTAGGGAGGCCTAGAGGGGTTTAGGGGGGTTCTGGGGTGATTTTTGGGGAATTTTCGGGGCTCTGGGGTGATTTTGGGAGGGATTTTGGGGGGGTCTGGGCTATTTTTTGGTTGGTCTTCGGAGGGGTTGAGATTTTGGGGGAATTGGGGTGATTTTGGGGGGGGTCTGGAGTGATTTTGGGGGCTTTGAGGGGCATTTTGGGGGGATTTGGGGAATTTTGGGGGGGTTCTGAGGGAGGGTCTGGAGGTTTTGGGGCTGTCTGAGGTGATTTGGGGGGATTTTTTGGGGAGATTTAGGGGGGTCTGGGGGGTTCCTGGGGGGATTTGGGGCAGTTTTAGGGGATTTGAGGGATTTTTGGGAGGGTTTTGAGGGGGACCCTGGAGGATTTTGGGGGGGTCTGGGGTGATTGGGGGGGGGGGGGGGGTTTTGGGGAGTCTTGGGGGATTTTTTGGGGTGGTTTTGGGGGATTTGGGGGGGCCTTGAGAGGTGTGGGGTGGTTTTGGGGAGGATTTGGGGTTTTTTGCGATGGTTTGGGGCTGTTCTTTGGGGAGATTTCTGGGGTTTCCGGCAGAAATTCGGGGACATTCAGGATTTTTTTGGAGGAATCTTTGGTTTTCTGAGGGGATTCTGGAATTTTGGGGGGGGATGGGAATGAGATTTTGGAGGAATTTCGGAGTTTATTGGAATATTCCTGGAATTTTTTTGGGGGAGGGGGGGGCTGTCTGAATTTTTTGGGGAGATTTCTGAATTTTTTGAGTAATTTCAGGAGGTTCTGAGAACGTTTGGGGGGGGTTTTTTTCTGTGTGTGTGGGAATTAAATTTGGGAAGGGAATTTTACATTTAATGGGAACTTCCTGGGATTTTTGGAGCGGAATTTTGAAGCTTTTGGAAGCCTCAAATTTTGGAATTTTTTTTTAGGGGATTCAAGGATTTTAGGGGTTTTTTTGGGGGGAGGATTTGGGTGATTTTTTGGGGGGGTTTCAGCCCTATCTGAGCCTGATGGCGCCAAATCCCTGATGAGCACTTGGGGGCGGGGAATGGGGAAGAGAAATTAATATTAATTAAATATATTATTAATTACAATAATTAATTGAGAGATTATTAAAGCCTTTCCGCAGCGTTTTGGGGGGATTTTACTGAAAATTATGAAAAAAACCAGGGAAAAAAACCCCAAATATTCCACTTTTTCCAAGGAGTGAGGGGCTGAGAGAAGGAATTGGGGAGGGGGCAAAAGGGGGGTTGGCCCAGAACCCCCCCAAAACACGAATTCCCCCCCAAAATCCAACCCCTGACACCTTCAGGGATCCCAAATTCCCCCAAAATCACAGTTTTTCCCTCAAAATCCAACCCCTGACACCTTCAGGGACCCCAAAATCACAGTTTTTCCCTCAAATCCAACCCCTGACACCTTCAGAGACCCCAAAATCACAGTTTTTCCCTCAAATCCAACCCCAAAACCCCTCAGGGACTCCAAATTCCCCTAAATCACCTTTTTTCCCCTCAAAAACCAACCCCTGACACCCTCAGAGACCCCAAAATCACAGTTTTTCCCTCAAATCCAACCCCTGACACCTTCAGGGACCCCAAAATCACAGTTTTTCCCTCAAAATCCAACCCCTGACACCCTCAGGGACCCCAAAATCACAGTTTTTCCCTCAAAATCCAACCCCAAAACCCTTCAGGGACCCCAAATTCCCCTAAATCACCTTTTTTCCCCTCAAAATCCAACCCCTGACACCTTCAGGGACCCCAAAATCACAGTTTTTCCCTCAAAATCCAACCCCTGACACCTTCAGGGACCCCAAAATCACAGTTTTTCCCTCAAATCCAACCCCAAACCCCTTCAGAGATCCCAAATCCCCTTAAATCCCCTTTTTTCCCTCAAAATCCAACCCCTGACACCCTCAGGGACCCCAAAATCACAGTTTTTCCCTCAAAATCCAACCCCTGACACCCTCAGAGACCCCAAAATCACAGTTTTTCCCTCAAATCCAACCCCAAAACCCCTCAGGGACTCCAAGCCCCTCAGGGATCCCAAATTCCCCTAATTCACCTTTTTTCCCTCAAAATCCAACCCCTGACACCTTCAGAGACCCCAAAATCACAGTTTTTCCCTCAAATCCAACCCCAAAACCCCTCAGGGACTCCAAGCCCCTCAGGGATCCCAAATTCCCCTAATTCACCTTTTTTCCCCTCAAAAACCAACCCCTGACACCTTCAGAGACCCCAAAATCACAGTTTTTCCCTCAAAATCCAACCCCTGACACCCTCAGGGACCCCAAAATCACAGTTTTTCCCTCAAATCCAACCCCAAAACCCTTCAGGGACCCCAAATTCCCCTAAATCACCTTTTTTCCCTCAAAATCCAACCCCTGACACCTTCAGGGACCCCAAAATCACAGTTTTTCCCTCAAATCCAACCCCTGACACACTCAGAGACCCCAAAATCACAGTTTTTCCCCTCAAAATCCAACCCCTGACACCTTCAGGGACCCCAAAATCACAGTTTTTCCCTCAAATCCAACCCCAAAACCCCTCAGGGACCCCAAATTCCCCTAATTCACCTTTTTTCCCTCAAAAACCAACCCCTGACACCTTCAGGGACCCCAAAATCACAGTTTTTCCCTCAAAATCCAACCCCTGACACCCTCAGAGACCCCAAAATCACAGTTTTTCCCTCAAAATCCAAACCCTGACACCTTCAGAGACCCCAAAATCACAGTTTTTCCCTCAAATCCAACCCCAAAACCCCTCAGGGACCCCAAATTCCCCTAAATCACCTTTTTTCCCCTCAAAATCCAACCCCTGACACCCTCAGGGACCCCAAAATCACAGTTTTTCCCTCCAAATCCAACCCCAAAACCCCTCAGGGACTCCAAGCCCCTCAGGGATCCCAAATTCCCCTAATTCACCTTTTTTCCCTCAAAATCCAACCCCTGACACCTTCAGGGACCCCAAAATCACAGTTTTTCCCTCAAAATCCAACCCAAAACCCCTCAGGGACCCCAGAGCTCCCTAATTCCCCTTTTTTCCCTCAAAATCGAACCTCTGACACCTTCAGGGACCCCAAAATCACAGTTTTTCCCTCCAAATCCAACCCCAAAACCCCTCAGGGACCCCAGAGCCCTTCAGGGATCCCAAACCCTCCTAATTCACCTTTTTTCCCCTCAAAATCCAACCCCTGACACCTTCAGGGACCCCAAAATCACAGTTTTTCCCTCCAAATCCAACCCCTGACACCCTCAGAGACCCCAAAATCACAGTTTTTCCCTCCAAATCCAACCCCAAAACCCCTCAGGGACTCCAAGCCCCTCAGGGATCCCAAATTCCCCTAATTCACCTTTTTTCCCTCAAAATCCAACCCCTGACACCCTCAGAGACCCCAAAATCACAGTTTTTCCCTCCAAATCCAACCCCAAAACCCCTCAGGGACTCCAAGCCCCTCAGGGATCCCAAATTCCCCTAATTCACCTTTTTTCCCTCAAAATCCAACCCCTGACACCTTCAGGGACCCCAAAATCACAGTTTTTCCCTCAAATCCAACCCCAAAACCCCTCAGAGACCCCAAAATCACAGTTTTTCCCTCAAAAACCAACCCCTGACACCTTCAGAGACCCCAAAATCACAGTTTTTCCCTCAAAATCCAACCCCTGACACCTTCAGAGACCCCAAAATCACAGTTTTTCCCTCAAAATCCAACCCCTGACACCCTCAGGGACCCCAAAATCACAGTTTTTCCCTCAAATCCAACCCCAAAACCCTTCAGAGACCCCAAATTCCCCTAATTCACCTTTTTTCCCCCCCAAAATCCAACCCCTGACACCTTCAGGGACCCCAAAATCACAGTTTTTCCCTCAAATCCAACCCCAAACCCCTTCAGAGATCCCAAATCCCCCTAAATCCCCTTTTTTCCCTCAAAATCGAACCCCTGACACCTTCAGAGACCCCAAAATCACAGTTTTTCCCTCAAAATCCAACCCCAAAACCCCTCAGGGACTCCAAGCCCCTCAGGGATCCCAAATTCCCCTAATTCACCTTTTTTCCCCTCAAAAACCAACCCCTGACACCTTCAGGGACCCCAAAATCACAGTTTTTCCCTCAAAATCGAACCCCTGACACCTTCAGGGACCCCAAAATCACAGTTTTTCCCTCAAAATCCAACCCCTGACACCCTCAGAGACCCCAAAATCACAGTTTTTCCCTCAAATCCAACCCCTGACACCCTCAGGGACCCCAAAATCACAGTTTTTCCCTCAAAATCCAACCCCTGACACCCTCAGAGACCCCAAAATCACAGTTTTTCCCTCAAATCCAACCCCAAAACCCCTCAGGGACTCCAAGCCCCTCAGGGATCCCAAATTCCCCTAATTCACATTTTTTCCCTCAAAATCCAACCCCTGACACCCTCAGGGACCCCAAAATCACAGTTTTTCCCTCCAAATCCAACCCCAAAACCCCTCAGGGACCCCAGAGCCCTTCAGGGATCCCAAACCCTCCTAATTCACCTTTTTTCCCCTCAAAATCCAACCCCTGACACCCTCAGGGACCCCAAAATCACAGTTTTTCCCTCAAAATCCAACCCCAAACCCCCTCAGGGACCCGAAATCCCCCCAAAATCACAATTTCTCCCCTCAAGACACCCCAAGAGCCTCTCAGGGACCCCAAATTCCCCCTATATTACAATTTCCCCCCTCAAAACACCCCCAGAGCCCCTCAGGGACCCCGAAACCCCTTAAAATCACATTTTTTCCCCTCAAAACACCCCCCGCGAGCCCCTCAGGGACCCCCGAGTCCGTCATTCAAAGGCCCCCTCAAAATACAACCCCAGAACCCCTCAGGAACCCCCAAACCCCCCCCAAAAAATCACAATTCCCCCCTCAAAACACCCCTCAGAGCCCCTCCCCTCCCTCAGGGGATCCCCCCTCAGAACTACAACTCCCGGCAGCGCCCGCCGGGCACCGGGATAAACCCCCGGGGGGGATTCCCGAGGGTTCCGGGGCCTCTCCCGCCGCCCCTTTTCAAGGCCTAAACCCCTCTCCAGGCCTTAAAACCCGGCCTTACCCCAACGGCGGAAGCGGCGGCAGCAGCGGGGTCCCCTCCCGCCACCCCCGCGCCCGGCGGGGGTCTGAGGGGCTGAGGGGAGGAGGCGGGGGGGTGGCGGTTGTCACTCACCGGCGGCGCGAGCGCTCCGGCCAATGGGGGGCGCGGCGGAAGCGGAGCGAGCGCACCGGCCAATGAGGGGGGGCGGCGCGAGCGCACCGGCCAATGACGACGGTGGGGGGGGGGGGGGGGGGGGGGTGTTTCGCCGGTCCGGCGGAAAGGCCCGAGCGCGGCCCGAGCGTGGCCGAAGTAGAGGGGCGGGGCTTGAGAAAGGCGGGAAGACCGCCGGGCCGCGAGGGGGCGCTGTAGGTTTCGTGAGGGGGGGGGGGGCGTCTTAAAGGCGCAGGACGGCAGATTTGGGGGTCCCGGAATTTGGGGGTGTCCCCCCTCTCAAATTGGGGGCGCCTCGGAGAAACTGGAGAGCCCCCAGTAGTGGGGAGACTCCAAACTGGGAATTCTTCCAAGCTGGGGCAACTCTATGAACTGGGACAGCCCCGAACTGGGGCACCTGATCCAAACTGGGGACCCCCTTTAGAAAATGGAACTTCCCAAACTCGGACGCCCCCCCCCCCCCCCCCAAAATTGGAGATCCTCCCAAACTGGGACCAGACGAAACTGGGGACCCCCCCCCTCAAACTGGGAACCCCCTCAAAACTGGGAATCCCCCTCAAACTGGGACCTCTCCAAACTGGGGATCCCCCTCAAACTGGGACCACTCAAACTGGGGATCCCCCAAACTGGGGATCCCCCTCAAAACGGGGAACCCCCTCAAAACTGGGGATCCACCCCCCAAACTGGGACCCCCTTTATAAACCGGGACCCCCCAAACTGGGGATCCCTCTCAGACTGGGACCACTCCAAACTGGGGATCCCCCTCCCCAAACTGGGCCCCCCACTCCAAACTGGGACCCCCAAACTGGGGATCCCCCTCAAAACTGGGACCACCCCAAACTGGGAATCCCCCTCCCCAAACTGGGGATCCCCCTCAAACTGGGACCACTCCAAACCGGGACCCCCCAAACTGGGGATCCCCCTCAAACTGGGACCACCCCAAACTGGGAATCCCCCTCAAACTGGGACCACTCCAAACTGGGGATCCCCCTCCCCAAACTGGGCCCCCCACTCCAAACTGGGACCCCCAAACTGGGGATCCCCCTCAAAACTGGGACCACTCCAAACTGGGGATCCCCCTCAAACTGGGACCACTCCAAACTGGGGATCCGCCTCAAACTGGGACCACTCCAAACTGGGAATCGCCCAAACTGGGGATCCCCCTCAAACTGGGACCACTCCAAACTGGGGATCCCCCTCAAACTGGGGATCTCCTTCAAACTGGGACCACTCCAAACTGGGAATTCCCCAAACTGGGGATCTCCTTCAAACTGGGACCACTCCAAACTGGGAATTCCCCAAACTGGGGATCTCCTTCAAACTGGGACCACTCCAAACCGGGACCACTCCAAACTGGGGATCCCCCTCAAACTGGGACCACTCCAAACTGGGGATCCCCCTCCCCAAACTGGGCCCCCCACTCCAAACTGGGACCCCCAAACTGGGGATCCCCCTCAAACTGGGACCACTCCAAACTGGGGATCCGCCTCAAACTGGGACCACTCCAAACTGGGAATCGCCCAAACTGGGGATCCCCCTCAAACTGGGACCACTCCAAACTGGGAATCTCCCGCCCTCCAAACTGGGGATCCCTCTCAAACTGGGACCACTCCAAACCGGGACCCCCCAAACTGGGGATCCCCCTCAAACTGGGACCCCCCAAACTGGGGATCTCCTTCAAACTGGGACCACTCCAAACTGGGGATCCCCCTCCCCAAACTGGGCCCCCCACTCCAAACTGGGACCCCCAAACTGGGGATCCCCCTCAAACTGGGACCACTCCAAACCGGGACCACTCCAAACTGGGGATCCCCCTCAAACTGGGACCACTCCAAACTGGGGATCCCCCTCAAACTGGGACCACTCCAAACTGGGGATCCTCCTCCCCAAACTGGGCCCCCCACTCCAAACTGGGACCCCCAAACTGGGGATCCCCCTCAAACTGGGACCACTCCAAACTGGGGATCCGCCTCAAACTGGGACCACTCCAAACTGGGAATCGCCCAAACTGGGGATCCCCCTCAAACTGGGACCACTCCAAACTGGGAATCTCCCGCCCCCCAAACTGGGGATCCCTCTCAAACTGGGACCACTCCAAACTGGGAATCTCCCGCCCCCCAAACTGGGGATCCCTCTCAAACTGGGACCACTCCAAACCGGGACCCCCCAAACTGGGGATCCCCCTCAAACTGGGACCCCCCAAACTGGGGATCCCCCTCAAACTGGAACCACCCCAAACTGGGAACCCCCCTCCCCAAACTGGGCTCCCCTCTCCAAACCGGGCCCCCAAACTGGGCGGCCCTGCCTCGCCGCCTCATTTACATACGGCCGCGCCTGGACCAATCAGCAGCGCCCGTTTCGAGCCCCGCCCACCGCAACAGCGCGGCCAATCAGAGCAGAGGACGGAGAGCGTTATTTGCATACGGGGCGGGGGGGCGGGCGTAGCCCGGTTTATTTGCATAGAGCGCGCGTTCATTTGCATAGAGCGCGCGTTCATTTGCAGAGAGCGGGTTCATTTGCGGAGAGTGGGTTCATTTGCATAGAGCGCGCGTTCATTTGCATAGAGCGCGGGTTCATTTGCAGAGAGCGGGTTCATTTGCATAGAGCGCGCGTTCATTTGCAGACAGTGGGTTCATTTGCATAGAGCGCGGGTTCATTTGCATCCAGAGCCCCGCTCCATGTGACCCCAAAGCCCCCCCAGGACACCCCCCCCCACCCCCCCAAATTCTCCCAATGCCCCAAATCCGATCCAGGCCGGGAAAAAAATGGATTTAATCTCCCTGGGAATACGGGGGGGAGGAGGGGCACCCCCCAATTCCCGGGATCATCCCGGGGGTGGATTCCGAGGGATCCCAAAATCCCTGGGATGATCCCGGGGCTGGATCCCCTCAAGCCCTGGGATCATCTCAGGAGGTTGATCCCAAAGGAACCCCCCAAACTCTGGGATCATCCCGGGGCTGGATCCCCCAAACCCTGGGATAATTCTGGGGGTGGATCCCCCAATCCCTGGGATCATCCTGGGGCTGGATCCCCCAAACCCTGGGATGATCCCAGGGGTGGATCCCGAGGGATCCCGAAAGCCTTGGGATCATCCTGAGGGTGGATCCCCCAATCGCTGGGATAATAGCGGGGCTGGATCCCTCAGAATCCCCCAATCCCTGGGATCATCCCGGGGCTGGATCCCCCAATCCCTGGGATCATCCCGGGAGTGGATCCCCCAATCCCTGGGATCATCCCGGGGCTGGATCCCCCAATCCCTGGGATCATCCCGGGAGTGGATCCCCCAATCCCTGGGATCATCCCGGGGCTGGATCCCCCAATCCCTGGGATCATCCCTGGAGTGGATCCCCCAATCCCTGGGATCATCCCGGGGCTGGATCCCGGGGCTGGATCCCCCAATCCCTGGGATCATCCCTGGAGTGGATCCCCCAATCCCTGGGATCATCCCGGGGCTGGATCCCCCAATCCCTGGGATCATCCCGGGGCTGGATCCCCCAAACCCTGGGATCATCCCGGGGCTGGATCCCCCAAACCCTGGGATAATTCTGGGGGTGGATCTCCCAATCCCTGGGATCATCCCAGGGGTGGATCCCCCAATCCCTGGGATCATCCCTGGAGTGGATCCCCCAATCCCTGGGATCATCCCGGGGCTGGATCCCCCAATCCCTGAGATCATCCCGGGGCTGGATCCCCCAATCCCTGGGATCATCCCGGGGCTGGATCCCCCAATCCCTGGGATCATCCTGGGGCTGGATCCTCCAATCCCTGGGATCATCCCGGGAGTGGATCCCCCAATCCCTGGGATCATCCCTGGAGTGGATCCCCCAATCCCTGGGATCATCCCGGGGCTGGATCCTCCAATCCCTGGGATCATCCCGGGGCCGGATCCCAGTGGATCCCTACTCCTTGGGGTAGTGCCGGCTGACGTAGACGCTCTTCCCGTCGAATTCCGCGCTCCGGACGCAGCGGAGCATGAAGTGCCCCAGATCCCGGGCCGAGATCACCCGCGAGGATCCCGGGCCCCCGGCCGCCCCCACGGTCACCTCGTAATCCCCGGTCAGCGGCTGCTCCTCTGCCGGACACCGGAAAACCGGGATCAGCCACAAAACCGGGATCAGCCGCAAAACCGGGATCAGCCACAAAACCGGGAGCAGCCGGCAAGCGTTTCCCGAATTGTTCCCGTTTCTCCCGGATTTTGCCCCATTTTTCCACCCATTCGCGCTCCGATTTCCCGCCCGTTTTTCCTCTTCCCCTCAGTTTTTTCCTTCATTTCCCATCCCGGTTTTCCTTCCCGTTTTTCTCTCGTTTCTCCTAATTTTTCCCGTTTTCCCGTGTTTTCCCATGGTTTTCCCTCATTTCCCCCCATTTTCCCACCAATTTCCCTCCAATTCCCCAAATTTTTCCCAATTTTTCCCAATTTCCCCCCATTTTTCCCAATTTTCCCACCAATTTCCCTCCAATTCCCCAAATTTTTCCCAATTTTTCCCAATTTCCCCCCATTTTTCCCAATTTTCCCACCAATTTCCCTCCAATTCCCCAAATTTTTCCCATTTTTTTCCCATTTTTCCCCAGTTTCCCTCTTCCCCCCAATTTTCCCCAATTTTCCCCATTGATTTCCCTCATTTCTCCCAAATTTTCCTGTTTTCCCGTTTTTTTCCCGTTTTCCCATTATTTCCCATGTTTTTCCCTCATTTCCCCCAATTTTCTCATCAATTTCCCTCCAATTCCCCAAATTTTTCCCAATTTTTCCCAATTTCCCCCCATTTTTCCCAATTTTCCCATCAATTTCCCTCCAATTCCCCAAATTTTTCCCGGTTTTTCCCAATTTCCCCCCATTTTTCCCAGTTTTCCCACCAATTTCCCTCCAATTCCCCAAATTTTTCCCGGTTTTTCCCAATTTCCCCCCATTTTTCCCAATTTTCCCACCAATTTCCCTCCAATTCCCCAAATTTTTCCCATTTTTTTCCCCATTTTCCCCCAGTTTCCCTCTTCCCCCCAATTTTCCCCTATTTTCCCCATTGATTTCCCTCATTTCTCCCAAATTTTCCCGTTTTCCCATTTTCCCATGTTTTTCCCTCATTTCCCCCAATTTTCTCATCAATTTCCCTCCAATTCCCCAAAATTTTCCCCATTTTTTCCCATTTTCCCCGTTTCCCTCTTCCCCCCAATTTCCCCTCATTTTTCCCATCGATTTCCCTCATTTCTCCCAAATTTTCCTGTTTTCCCATTTTTTTCCCGTTTTCCCATTTTTTCCCATGTTTTTCCCTCATTTCCCCCCATTTTCTCATCGATTTCCCTCCAATTCCCCAAATTTTTCCCAATTTTTCCCAATTTCCCCCCATTTTTCCCAATTTTCCCACCAATTTCCCTCCAATTCCCCAAATTTTTCCCGGTTTTTCCCAATTTCCCCCCATTTTTCCCAATTTTCCCATCAATTTCCCTCCAATTCCCCAAATTTTTCCCATTTTTCCCCATTTTTCCCCAGTTTCCCTCTTCCCCCCAATTTTCCCCAATTTTCCCCATTGATTTCCCTCATTTCTCCCAAATTTTCCCGTTTTCCCATTTTTCCCCGTTTTCCCATTTTCCCATGTTTTTCCCTCATTTCCCCCAATTTTCTCATCAATTTCCCTCCAATTTCCCAAAATTTTCCCCATTTTTTCCCATTTTTCCCGTTTCCCTCTTCCCCCCAATTTTCCCTCATTTTTCCCATCGATTTCCCTCATTTCTCCCAATTTTCCCCATTTTCCCATTTTTTCCCCAAGTTTCCCCCCCATTTTCCCCAATTTTCCCATCGATTTCCCTCCAATTCCCCAAATTTTTCCAATTTTTACCATTTTTACCAGTTTTCCCTCTTCCCCCCAATTTTCCCCCATTTTCCCTACTTCCCCCAATTTCCCCATTTTTCCCCAAATCTCCATTTTTCCCATTTTTCCCCATTTCCCACCATTTTCCCCTTTTCCCCAATTCCCCCCAATTTCCCCATCAAATTTCCCCAATTTTCCTCAATTTCCCCCCAATTTCCCCATTTCCCCGCATTTTCCCCAATTTCCCCATTTTTCCCCAATCTCCCCAATGTCCCATTTCCCCCCATTTTCCCATTTTTCCCCATTTTCCCCATTTTCCCCCAAATCCCCATTTATCCCCCCATTTTCCCATTTTCCCCAAATCCCCCATTTTTTCCCATTTTCCCCAATTTTCCCCATTTCCCCATTTTTCCCATTTTCCCCATTTTTCCCATTTTCCCCAAATCCCCGTTTTTCCCCCCAATTCCCACCGGCGATGTGCGGGGGCATGACAAGGGCGAATTCCCCCAATCTCCCCATTTCCCCATTTTTCCCAATTTCCCCATTTTTCTCATTTTTCCCCATTTTTCCTGTTTCCCCCATTTTTCCCAATTTCCCCGTTTTTCCCCCCATTCCCACCGGCGATGTGCGGGGCCATGACGAGGGTGAATTCCCCCAATCTCTCCATTTCCCTGTTTTTCCCTACATCCCCGTTTTTTCCCCCAACTTCCCATTTTACCATTTTCCCCAATTTTCCCCATTTCCCCATTTTCCCAATTTCCCTGTTTTTCCCAATTTCCCCGTTTTTGCCCCCAATTCCCACCGGCGATGTGCGGGGCCATGATGAGGGCGAATTCCCCATTTCCCCATTTCCCCATTTTTCCGTAAATCCCCGTTTTTCCCCCCAATTTCCCATTTTACCATTTTTCCCCATTTTTCCCCATTTCCCCATTTTCCCCCATTTCCCTGTTTTTCCCAATTTCCCCGTTTTTCCCCCCAATTCCCACCGGCGATGTGCGGGGCCATGACGAGGGCGCATTCCCCCAATCTCCCCATTTTTCCCCATTTCCCCGTTTTCCCCTAAATCCCCGTTTTTTCCCCCAATTTCCCATTTTACCATTTTTCCCCATTTTTCCCCATTTCCCCATTTTCCCCAACTTCCCCGTTTTTCCCAATTTCCCCGTTTTTGCCCCCAATTCCCACCGGCGATGTGCGGGGCCATGACGAGGGCGAATTCCCCCAATCTCTCCATTTCCCCGTTTTTCCGTAACTCCCCGTTTTTTCCCCCAATTTCCCATTTTCCCATTTTCCCCAATTTTCCCCACTTCCCCATTTTCCCCATTTTCCTCATTTTTCCCATTTTCCCCAAATCCCCATTTTTGCCCCCATTCTCACCGGCGATGTGCAGGGCCATGACGAGGGCGAATTCCCCCAATTTCCCCATTTCCCCATTTTCCCCCAAATCTCCCCATTTTACCATTTTCCCCCGTTTTTCCCCATTTCCCCATTTTTCTCATTTTTCCCCATTTTTCCTGTTTCCCCCATTTTTCCCAATTTCCCCGTTTTTCCCCCCAATTCCCACTGGCGATGTGCGGGGCCATGATGAGGGCGAATTCCCCATTTCCCCATTTCCCCATTTTCCCCTAACTCCCCGTTTTTCCCCCCAATTTCCCATTTTACCATTTTCCCCAATTTTCCCCACTTCCCCCATTTCCCCGTTTTTCCCAATTTCCCCGTTTTTGCCCCCAATTCCCACCGGCGATGTGCGGGGCCATGACGAGGGCGCATTCCCCCAATCTCCCCATTTTTCCCCATTTCCCCGTTTTCCCCTAAATCCCCGTTTTTTCCCCCCAATTTCCCATTTCCCCGTTTTTCCCAATTTCCCCGTTTTCCCCCCCAATTCCCACCGGCGATGTGCGGGGCCATGACGAGGGCGCATTCCCCCAATCTCCCCATTTTTCCCCATTTCCCCATTTTCCCCAAATCCCCGTTTTTCCCCCCAATTTCCCATTTTACCATTTTTCCCCATTTTTCCCATTTTTCCCATTTCCCCCCATTTCCCCATTTTTCCCAATTTCCCCGTTTTTGCCCCCAATTCCCACCGGCGATGTGCGGGGCCATGACGAGGGCGCATTCCCCCAATCTCCCCATTTTTCCCCATTTCCCCGTTTTCCCCTAAATCCCCGTTTTTTCCCCCAATTTCCCATTTTACCATTTTCCCCATTTTTCCCCATTTCCCCATTTTTCCCATTTTTCCCCATTTCCCTGTTTTTCCCAATTTCCCCGTTTTTGCCCCAATTCCCACCGGCGATGTGCGAGGCCATGACGAGGGCGCATTCCCCCAATCTCCCCATTTTTCCCCATTTCCCCGTTTTCCCCTAAATCCCCGTTTTTTCCCCCAATTTCCCATTTTACCATTTTTCCCCCATTTCCCCATTTCCCCCATTCCCCCGTTTTTCCCAATTCCCCCGTTTTTGCCCCCAATTCCCACTGGCGATGTGCGGGGCCATGATGAGGGCGAATTCCCCATTTCCCCATTTCCCCATTTTTCCGTAAATCCCCGTTTTTCCCCCCAATTTCCCATTTTACCATTTTTCCCCATTTCCCCATTTTCCCAATTTCCCTGTTTTTCCCAATTTCCCCGTTTTTGCCCCCAATTCCCACCGGCGATGTGCGGGGGCATGACGAGGGCGCAGCGCAGCCCCGACTCCCGCAGGATTTGCTCCATCCGGGAATGGTCCTCGGTCACCGCCCGGAGCCGCTCGGGGACGCGCTGGGGGTCCCACAGCAGGAACGCTGCGGGGATTTTGGGGCGATTTGGGGGATTTTGGGGATTTTGGGGGGATTTGGGGGGATTTTGGAGGGAATTTGGGGGAAATTAGGGGGGGATTTGGGGGAATTTGGGGGGAATTTGGGGGGAATTAGGGGGGGATTTGGGGGAATTTGGGGGGAATTAGGGGGATTTGGGGGGGAATTTGGGGGATTTGGGGAGGAATTTGGGGGATTTGGGGGATTTTGGGGAGATTTTGAGGGATTTTGGGGTGATTTGGGGGAATTTTGGAGGGAATTGGGGGGATTTGGGGGGGAATTGGGGGGATTTGGGGGTGATTTGGGGGAATTTTGGAGGGAATTTGGGGGATTTTGGGAGGGTTTGGGGAGATTTTTGGAGGAATTTGGGGGGATATGGGGGCAATTTGGGGGATTTGGGGGCGATTTTGGGGGGGTTTGGGGTGATTTGGGGGAATTTTGGAGGGAATTGGGGGGATTTGGGGGGGATTGGGGGGATTTTGGGGGGATTTGGGGGATTTGGGGGATTTTGGAGGGAATTTGGGGGATTTGGGAGGGTTTGGGGAGATTTTGGGGGGAATTTGGGGGCAATTTGGGGGATTTTTGGGGGGTATTTGGGAGGAATTGGGGGAATTTGGGGGATTTTGGGGGGATTTGGGGGGATTTGGGGGAAATCTGCGGGATTTTGGGGTGGCTTGGGAGGAATTTGGGGGGAATTTTGGGGATTTTGGGGGGAATTTGGGGTGGCTTGGGAGGAATTTGGGGGGACTTTGGGGGGATTTTGGGGTGGGTTTTGGGGGATTTTGCTGAGATTTTGGGGGCATTTTGGGGGGTTTTGGGGGGATTTTTGTGGGATTTTTGGGGTGATTTTGGGGTGATTTGGGGGAATTTTGGGAGGATTTGGGGGGGTTTTGGGGG
Organism: Coloeus monedula; assembly: GCF_965178545.1. Classification (NCBI taxonomy): domain Eukaryota; kingdom Metazoa; phylum Chordata; class Aves; order Passeriformes; family Corvidae; genus Coloeus; species Coloeus monedula. The sequence goes on along the minus strand of NC_138813.1, from coordinate 2,168,782 downwards.
GATTTTCGGGGAATTTTCGGGATGATTTTGGGGGGATTTTTCGGGGGGATTTTGGGGCAATTTGGGGGGGATTTTGGGGTGATTTGGAGGGATTTGGGGGGCGTTTTTGGAGATTTTGGGGGTGATTTTTGTAGGATTTTTTGGGGGGATTTTGGGGGGATTTTGGGGAATTTGGGGAGGGGTCTCACCGGACAGACACGCCACCACTTTGGGGGCATTTTGAGGTGATTTTGGGATGATTTTTTGGGGTGATTTTTGTGGGATTTTTTGGTGTGATTTGGGGGTAATTTCGGGGTGATTTTGGCAGGATTTTGGCAGGATTTTTGGGGTGATTTTGGGGTGATTTTTGTGGGATTTTTCAGGGTGATTTTGGGATGATTTTGGGGGCATTTTGGGGTGATTTCGGGATGATTTTTGTGGGGTTTTTTGGGGTGATTTGGGGGTAATTTCGGGGTGATTTTTGTGGGATTTTTTGGGGTGGTTTTGGGGTGATTTTGGCAGGATTTTGGGGGGATTTCGGGATGAATTTGGGGAGGGGTCTCACCGGACAGACACGCCACCACTTTGGGGGGATTTTGGGGTAATTTCGGGATGATTTTTGTGGGATTTTTTGGTGTGATTTGGGGGTAATTTCGCGGTGATTTTGGCAGGATTTTGGCAGGATTTTTGGGGTGATTTTGGGATGATTTTTGTGGGATTTTTCGGGGTGATTTTGGGATGATTTTGGGGGCATTTTGGGGTGATTTCGCGGTAATTTTTGTGGGATTTTTTGGGGTGATTTTGGGGTAATTTCGCGGTGATTTTTGTGGGATTTTTTGGGGTGATTTTGGGGTGATTTTGGGGTGATTTTGGGGAGATTTTGGGGAATTTGGGGAGGGGTCTCACCGGACAGACACGCCACCACTTTGGGGGGATTTTGAGGTGATTTTGGGGTAATTTCGGGGTGATTTTTGTGGGATTTTTTGGGGTGATTTCGGGGTGATTTTGGGATGATTTTTTGGGGTGCTTTTTGTAGGATTTTTTGGGGTGATTTCGCGGTGATTTTGGGGTGATTTTGGGGTGATTTTGGGGGATTTCGGGATGAATTTGGGGAGGGGTCTCACCGGACAGACACGCCACCACTTTGGGGTGATTTTGGGGTAATTTCGGGGTGATTTTTGTGGGATTTTTTGGTGTGATTTGGGGGTAATTTCGGGGTGATTTTGGCAGGATTTTTGGGGGGATTTTGGGGTGATTTTTGTGGGATTTTTCGGGGTGATTTTGGGATGATTTTGGGGGCATTTTGGGGTGATTTCGGGATGATTTTTGTGGGTTTTTTTGGGGTAATTTCGGGGTGATTTTTGTGGGATTTTTTGGGGGGATTTTGGGGGGATTTTGGGGGGATTTTGGGGAATTTGGGGAGGGGTCTCACTGGACAGACACGCCACCACTTTGGGGGGATTTTGGGGTGATTTTGGGGTAATTTCGGGGTGATTTTTGTGGGATTTTTTGGTGTGATTTGGGGGTAATTTCGGGGTGATTTTGGCAGGATTTTTGGGGTGATTTTGGGGTGATTTTTGTGGGATTTTTCGGGGTGAATTTGGGATGATTTTGGGGGCATTTTTGGGTGATTTCGGGATGATTTTTGTGGGGTTTTTTGGGGTGATTTTGGGGTAATTTCGGGGTGATTTTTGTGGGATTTTTTGGGGTGGTTTTGGGGTGATTTTGGCAGGATTTTGGGGGGATTTCGGGATGAATTTGGGGAGGGGTCTCACCGGACAGACACGCCACCACTTTGGGGGGATTTTGGGGTAATTTCGGGATGATTTTTGTGGGATTTTTTGGTGTGATTTGGGGGTAATTTCGCGGTGATTTTGGCAGGATTTTTGGGGTGATTTTGGGGTAATTTCGGGGTGATTTTTGTGGGATTTTTTGGTGTGATTTGGGGGTAATTTCGGGGTGATTTTGGCAGGATTTTGGGGTGATTTTGGGGTAATTTCGCGGTGATTTTTGTGGGATTTTTTGGGGTGATTTTGGGGGGATTTTGGGATGAATTTGGGGAGGGGTCTCACCGGACAGACACGCCACCACTTTGGGGGCATTTTGGTGTGATTTGGGGGTAATTTCGCGGTGATTTTGGCAGGATTTTGGCAGGATTTTTGGGGTGATTTTGGGGTGATTTTTGTGGGATTTTTCGGGGTGATTTTGGGATGATTTTGGGGGCATTTTGGGGTGATTTCGCAGTGATTTTTGTGGGATTTTTCGGGGTGATTTTGGGGTAATTTCGCGGTGATTTTGGCAGGATTTTTGGGGGGATTTTGGGGTGATTTTTGTGGGATTTTTCGGGGTGATTTTGGGATGATTTTGGGGGCATTTTGGGGTGATTTCGGGATGATTTTTGTGGGATTTTTTGGTGTGATTTGGGGGTAATTTCGGGGTGGTTTTGGCAGGATTTTGGCAGGATTTTTGGGGTGATTTTGGGGTGATTTTTGTGGGATTTTTCGGGGTGATTTTGGGATGATTTTGGGGGCATTTTGGGGTGATTTCGCGGTGATTTTTGTGGGATTTTTCGGGGTGATTTTGGGGTAATTTCGCGGTGATTTTTGTGGGATTTTTTGGGGTGATTTCGGGGTGATTTTGGGGGGATTTTGGGGAGATTTTGGGGAATTTGGGGAGGGGTCTCACCGGACAGACACGCCACCACTTTGGGGACGCCGTGTTTGGCCATGGCCTCCACGATGGTCCGGGTGCCCTCGGACATGGCCGTGGTGGGGCCTGGGGGACAAAGGGGGCTCAGGGCTCCCCTTTTCCCCTTTTTCCCCTTTTTTCCCCATTTTCCCCCTTTTCCCCCCCTTGTTCCCCCCTTGTTCCCCCCTTTCCCTCCTTTTTCCCACTTTTTCCTCCCCTTTTCCCCCCATTTTCCCCCTTTTTCCCTCTTCCCCCCCTTTTTCCCCCCTTTTCCCCCCATTCGCCCATTTCCCCCCTTTTTCCCCTTTTTCCCCTTTTTCCCCCCTTTTCCCCCTTTTTTCCTCCTTTTCCCTCCCCTTTTTTCCCCTTTTCCCAATTTTCCCCTTTCCCCCATTTCCCCCTTTTCCCCCCATTTCCCCCCTTTTTCCCTCTTCCCCCCCTTTTTCTTCCCCTTTTCCCCCCTTTTTCCCCTTTTTCCCCCTTTTCTCCCCCTTTTCCCTCCCCTTTTTTCCCCTTTTCCCAATTTTCCCCCTTCCCCCATTTCCCCTTTTTCCCCCCTTTTTCCCTCTTCCCCCCCATTTTCCCACCTTTTTTCCCCATTTTTCCCCCCTTTTCCCCCCTTTCCCTCCTTTTTCCCACTTTTTCCTCCCCTTTTCCCCCTTCCCCCCCATTTTCCCCCTTTTCCCTCCCCTTTTTTCCCCTTTTCCCCATTTTCCCCCCCTTTCCCCATTTCCCCCTTTTTCCCCCTTTTTTCCCACTTTTGTCCACCTTTTTTTCCCCCTTTTTCCCCTTTTTCCCCTTTCCCCCCCTTTTTCCCCCTTTTTTCCCCCTTTCTCCTTTTACCCAGGTTTTTCTCCCCTTTTTCCCCTTTTTTCCCCTTTCCTCCCCTTTTTCCCCCTTTTCCCCCATTTTCCTCCCCTTTCTCCCCATTTTTCCCCCATTTTCCCCTTTTTCCCCATTTTCCTCCTTTTTCCCCCCTTTTCCCCCCATTTCCCCCCCATTTTCCTCCCTTTTCTCCCCCTTTTTCCATGGTTTTTCCCCCATTTTTCCCCTTTTTTCCCCCTTTTCCCTGTTTTCCCCCATTCCCCCCCTCATTTTCCCCTTTCCCACCCATTTTTTCCCCATTTTTTCCCCATTTTCTCCATTTTTTCCCCCATTTCGCCCCAGATTTGGGGAGGGGTCGAGGGGAGACCCCTCAGGTTGGGGGAGGGGGGCAAAGGGGGAGGGGAAGCCCCAAAATTTGGGGAGGGGGTGGGGGGAGGGGGGTCCGAAATGGGGTCAAAGGTCAGTGGGGGATGGGCGGGGGTCCCCAAATGGGGTCAAAGGTCACAGGGGGATGGGCGGGGGTCCCCAAATGGGGTCAAAGGTCACGGGGGAATGGGTGGGGATCCCTAAAATGGGGTCAAAGGTCAGCGGGGGATGGGCGGGGATCCCAAAATGGGGTCAAAGGTCAGCGGGGGATGGGTGGGGGTTCCCACATGGGGTCAAAGGTCAGTGGGGGAGGGGTGGGGATCCCTAAAATGGGGTCAAAGGTCACGGGGGGATGGGTGGGGGCCCCAAAATGGGGTCAAAGGTCGGGGGGGGATGGGCGGGGGTCCCCAAATGGGGTCAAAGGTCAGTGGGGGATGGGGTGGGGGTCCCCACATGGGGTCAAAGGTCAGTGGGGGAGGGGCGGGGGTCCCCAAATGGGGTCAAAGGTCAGTGGGGGAGGGGCGGGGGTCCCAAAATGGGGTCAAAGGTCAGTGTGGGATGGGTGGGGGTCCCTAAAATGGGGTCAAAGGTCAGTGGGGGATGGGGTGGGGGTCCCGAAATGGGGTCAAAGGTCAGCGGGGGATGGGTGGGGGTCCCTAAAATGGGGTCAAAGGTCAGCGGGGAATGGGTGGGGGTCCCAAAATGGGGTCAAAGGTCAGTGGGGGATGGGTGGGGGTTCCCACAGGGGGTCAAAGGTCAGTGGGGGAGGGGCGGGGGTCCCTAAAATGGGGTCAAAGGTCAGTGGGGGAGGGGCGGGGATGGGTGGGGGTCCCCAAATGGGGTCAAAGGTCACGGGGGGATGGGTGGGGATCCCTAAAATGGGGTCAAAGGTCAGCGGGGGATGGGCGGGGATCCCAAAATGGGGTCAAAGGTCAGTGTGGGATGGGTGGGGGTCCCTAAAATGGGGTCAAAGGTCAGTGGGGGATGGGGTGGGGGTCCCAAAATGGGGTCAAAGGTCAGCGGGGGATGGGTGGGGGTCCCTAAAATGGGGTCAAAGGTCAGCGGGGAATGGGTGGGGGCCCCAAAATGGGGTCAAAGGTCAGTGGGGGATGGGTGGGGGTTCCCACAGGGGGTCAAAGGTCAGTGGGGGAGGGGCGGGGGTCCCTAAAATGGGGTCAAAGGTCGGGGGGGATGGGTGGGGAGGGGTGGGGGGGTCCCCAAATGGGGTCAAAGGTCAGCGGGGGAGGGGCGGGGGTCCCCAAATGGGGTCAAAGGTCAGTGGGGGAGGGGCGGGGGTCCCGAAATGGGGTCAAAGGTCAGTGGGGGATGGGTGGGGGTCCCAAAATGGGGTCAAAGGTCACGGGGGGATGGGCGGGGATCCCTAAAATGGGGTCAAAGGTCACGGGGGGATGGGTGGGGATCCCTAAATGGGGTCAAAGGTCACGGGGGGATGGGTGGGGATCCCTAAATGGGGTCAAAGGTCAGTGTGGGATGGGGTGGGGGGTCCCTAAAATGGGGTCAAAGGTCAGCGGGGAATGGGTGGGGGCCCCAAAATGGGGTCAAAGGTCAGTGGGGGATGGGTGGGGGTCCCTAAAATGGGGTCAAAGGTCACAGGGGGAGGGGCGGGGGTCCCAAAATGGGGTCAAAGGTCAGCGGGGGATGGGCGGGGGTCCCTAAAATGGGGTCAAAGGTCAGCGGGGGATGGGGTGGGGGTCCCCAAATGGGGTTAAAGGTCAGCGGGGGATGGGTGGGGATCCCTAAAATGGGGTCAAAGGTCAGTGGGGGAGGGGCGGGGGTCCCTAAAATGGGGTCAAAGGTCAGTGGGGGATGGGCGGGGGTCCCCAAATGGGGTCAAAGGTCAGCGGGGGATGGGTGGGGATCCCTAAAATGGGGTCAAAGGTCAGTGGGGGAGGGGCGGGGGTCCCTAAAATGGGGTCAAAGGTCACGGGGGGATGGGTGGGGGTCCCGAAATGGGGTCAAAGGTCAGTGGGGGAGGGGCGGGGGTCCCTAAAATGGGGTCAAAGGTCAGTGGGGGAGGGGCGGGGGGGTCCCTAAAATGGGGTCAAAGGTCAGCGGGGAATGGGTGGGGGCCCCAAAATGGGGTCAAAGGTCAGTGGGGGATGGGTGGGGGTCCCTAAAATGGGGTCAAAGGTCAGTGGGGGAGGGGCGGGGGTCCCCAAATGGGGTCAAAGGTCAGTGGGGGATGGGTGGGGCTTCCCACATGGGGTCAAAGGTCAGTGGGGGAGGGGCGGGGGTCCCCAAATGGGGTCAAAGGTCAGTGGGGGAGGGGCGGGGGCCCGCGGGCTCGTACCGAGGTCGCTGCCGGTGCCCAGCAGGATCAGGACCCCGTCCTGGCCCCGCACGGCCTCGCCCACGGCCCGGGGGTCCCGCGCGTCCCCCACCAGCACCCGGGCGGGGGAGGGGCCGGGGGGCAGCCGCGAGGGGTCCCGGACCAGCACGGTCACCTGGAACCCTGGGGGAGGGGCGCGGGGGGAGGGGCCGTCACCAACCCCCATCGGAGAGCGAGGGACCCCCCCAGACCCCTCCCCAAAGGATCCCAAACCCCCCCAGGAACCCCCAGATCCCCCCCAGGAACCCCCAGACCCCTCCAGGGACCCCCCAGACCCCTCCCCAAAGGATCTCAAACCCCCCCAGGGAACCCCAGATCCCCCCCAGGAACCCCCAGACCCCTCCCCAAAGGATCCCAAACCCCCCCAGGGAACCCCCAGACCCCCCCAGGGAACCCCCAGACCCCCCCAGGGACCCCCCAGACCCCCCCCAAAGGATCCCAAACCCCCCCAGGGAACCCCCAGACCCCCCCAGGGACCCCCAGACCCCCCCCAAAGGATCCCAAACCCCCCCCCAGGGAACCCCCAGATCCCCCCCAGGGAACCCCCAAACCCCCCCAGGACCCCCCAACCCCCCCCCAGGGCATCCCAGACCCCCCCCAAAGGATCCCAAACCCCCCCAGGAACCCCCAGACCCCCCCAGGGACCCCCAGACCCCTCCAGGGACCCCCAGACCCCCCCCAAAGGATCCCAAACCCCCCCAGGAACCCCCCAGACCCCTCCAGGGACCCCCCCAAATCCCCTCAGGGCACCCCAGACCCCCCCAGGAACCCCCAGACCCCCCCCAAAGGATCCCAAACCCCCCCAGGAACCCCCAGACCCCCCCAGGAACCCCCAGATCCCCCCCAAAGGATCCCAAACCCCCCAGGAACCCCCCAGATCCCCCCAGGACCCCCCAGACCCCCCCCAAAGGATCCCAAACCCCCCAGGAACCCCCAAACCCCCCCAGGACCCCCCAGATCCCCCCCAAAGGATCCCAAACCCCCCCAGGACCCCCGAGACCCCTCCAGGGACCCCCTCAAACCCCTCAGGACCCCCCCAGGAACCCCCAGACCCCCCCCAAAGGATCCCAAACCCCCCCAGGAACCCCCAGACCCCCCCAGGAACCCCCAGATCCCCCCCAGGGAACCCCCAGACCCCCCCCAGGAACCCCAGACCCCCCCCAAAGGATCCCAAACCCCCCCAGGACCCCCCGAGACCCCTCCAGGGACCCCCCAGACCCCACCCAGGGCATCCCAGATCCCCCCAGGAACCCCCAGACCCCCCCCAGGGCATCCCAAACCCCCTCAGGACCCCCCCAGACCCCTCCAGGGACCCCCCAAATCCCCTCAGGGCACCCCAGACCCCCCCAGGAACCCCCAGACCCCCCCCAGGGAACCCCCAGACCCCCCCCAAAGGATCCCAAATCCCCCCAGGAACCCCCCAGACCCCCCCAAAGGATCCCAAACCCCCCCAGGACCCCCCAGATCCCCCCCAAAGGATCCCAAACCCCCCCAGGAACCCCCAGACCCCTGAAGGGACCCCCCAGATCCCCCCCAAAGGATCCCAAACCCCCCCAGGACCCCCGAGACCCCTCCAGGGACCCCCTCAAACCCCTCAGGACCCCCCCAGGAACCCCCAGACCCCCCCCAAAGGATCCCAAACCCCCCCCCGGGCCCCCCAGATCCCCCCAGGGACCCCCCAGACCCCCCCCGCAAAGGATCCCAACCCCCCCAGGAACCCCCAGACCCCCCCAGGACCTCTCAAACCCCTCAGGACCCCCCCCGACCCACCCAGGGAACCCCAAAACCCCCCCCGGACACCCCAGACTTCCCCAGGACCCCCCAAACCCCCTCAGGACCCCCCCAGACCCCTCGAGGGAAACCCCAGACCCCCCCCCGGACACCCCAAATCCCCCCCCAAACCTCCCCCACCCCCCCTCGGATGCCCCAAACCCCCCCAGAACCCCCTCGGGACCCCCCAGAGCCCTCCAGGGAACCCCAGAGCCCCCCCAAAGGATCCCAAACTCCCCCAGGACCCCCCCAGATCCCCCGCTCAGGACCCCCTCAAATCCTCCAGACCCCTCACGGACCCCCCACAAACCCCCTCAAATCCCCCCAGGAACCCCCCAGACCCCTCCAGAGACCCCCCCAAATCCCCTCAGGGCACCCCAGACCCCCCCCAGGAACCCCCATATCCCCCCCAAAGGATCCCAAACTCCCCCAGGAACCCCCAGACCCCTCCAGGGAACCCCCAGACCCCCCCAGGACCCCCCAAACCCCCTCAGGACACCCCAGACCCCTCCAGGGAACCCCCAGACCCCCCCAGGACCCCCCAAACCCCCTCAGGACACCCCCAGACCCCTCCAGGGACCCCCCAGATCCCCCCCAGGGGATCCCAAACTCCTCCAGGACCCCCCAGACCCCTCCAGGGACCCCCCAGACCCCCCCAAAGGATCCCAAACTCCCCCAGGACACCCCCAGACCCCTCCAGGGAACCCCCAGACCCCCCCAGGACCCCTCAACCCCCCCCAGGACCCCCCAGACCCCTCCAGGGACCCCCCAGACCCCCCCCAGGGGATCCCAAACTCCTCCAGGACCCCCCAGACCCCTCCAGGGACCCCCCAGATCCCCCCCAAAGGATCCCAAACTCCCCCAGGAACCCCCAGACCCCTCCAGGAACCCCCCAGATCCCCCCCAAAGGATCCCAACCCCCCCCCAGACACCCCCAGACCCCTCCAAGGAACCCCCAAACCCCCCAGGACCCCCCAGACCCCCGCTCAGGACCCCCCCAAATCCTCCAGACCCCTCACGAACCCCCCACAAACCCCCTCAAATCCCCCCAGGACACCCAAGGACCCCCCCAGACCCCTCCAGGGACCCCCCAGACCCCTCCAGGGAACCCCAAGACCCCCCCAGGACCCCTCAACCCCCCCCAGGACCCCCCAGACCCCTCCAGGGACCCCCCAGACCCCCCCCAAAGGATCCCAAACTCCCCCAGGACACCCCCAGACCCCTCCAGGGAACCCCCAGACCCCCCCAGGACCCCTCAACCCCCCCCAGGACCCCCCAGACCCCTCCAGGGACCCCCCAGACCCCCCCCAAAGGATCCCAACCCCCCCCCAGACACCCCCAGACCCCTCCAGGGAACCCCCAGACCCCCCTCAGGACCCCCCAAACCCCCCCAGGACACCCCAGACCCCTCCAGGGACCCCCCAGACCCCCCCCAAAGGATCCCAACCCCCCCCCAGACACCCCCAGACCCCTCCAGGGAACCCCCAGACCCCCCTCAGGACCCCCCAAACCCCCCCAGGACACCCCAGACCCCTCCAGGGAACCCCCAGACCCTCCCCAGGACCCCTCAAACCCCCCAGCACCCCCCAAACCCTACAGACCCCCACCCAGGACCCCCCAAAACCCTTTCAGGACTCCCCCAGACCCCTCCAGGGAACCCCAAGACCCCCCAGGACACCCCAGACCCCCCCCCCAGGACCCCCTAAACCCCCCAGGACCCCCCCAGACCCCTCCAGGGAACCCCAAAACCCCCCCCCAGGACCCCCCAAACCCCCTCAGGACCCCCCCCGGACCCCTCCCCAACCCCTCTGGACCCCCCCATTTTCTCAGCCCCTCCCAGCCCCCCCCCCCAAACCCCTCCCATCCCCCCCCCAGGGCTTTATCAGCCCCCCCCAGACCCCCCCAAACCCCTCCCAAACCCCCCCGGCTCTATCAGCCCCCCCCAGCCCCTCCCCCGCTCCCCCAGATAAGCCTTATCAGCTCCCCCCCCCCCGGGCCTTATCAGCTCCCCCCGGGCCTTATCAGCCCCCCCCGGGCTGGATTTGACACCTCCCCCCCACAGTTCCCCGGGACCCCCAAATCCTGGGAACCCCCCCCACCCCCCCAATTCCCAGGGATCCCTAAAGTTCAGGAATTCCCCCCAAATCCCCAGGAACCCCAAATTCCAGGGGATCCCTAAACTTCAGGAATTCCCCCAAATCCTCGGGAACCCCAAATCCCTGGGATCCCCCAAATTCCTGGGGTCCCCCAACTCCCCCAGTTTCCCCCTTTTTGGGGTCTCCCCATTCCCGTTTTTGGGGTCTCCCAACTCCCCCAATTTCCCCCCTTTTTGGGGTCCCCCCATTCCCGTTTTTGGGGTCTCCCAACTCCCCCAATTTCCCCCATTTTTGGGGTCCCCCCATTCCCGTTTTTGGGGTCCCCCAACTCCCCCAATTTCCCCCATTTTTGGGGTCCCCCCATTCCCGTTTTTAGGGTCCCCCAACTCCCCCAGTTTCCCCATTTTTGGGGTCCCCCCGTTCCCGTTTTTGGGATCCCCCAACTCCCCAATTTCCCCCATTTTTGGGGTCCCCCCGTTCCCGTTTTTGGGGTCCCCCAACCCCCCAATTTCCCCCATTTTTGGGGTCCCCCCATTCCCGTTTTTAGTGTCCCCCAACCCCCCCAGTTTCCCCCTTTTTGGGGTCCCCCCGTTCCCGTTTTTGGGGTCCCCCAACCCCCCAGTTTCCCCCTTTTTGGGGTCCCCCCGTTCCCGTTTTTGGGGTCTCCCAACTCCCCCAATTTCCCCCATTTTTGGGGTCCCCCCGTTCCCGTTTTTGGGGTCCCCCAACTCCCCCAATTTCCCCCATTTTTGGGGTCCCCCATTCCCGTTTTTAGGGTCCCCCAACTCCCCCAGTTTCCCCATTTTTGGGGTCCCCCCGTTCCCGTTTTTGGGATCCCCCAACCCCCCCAGTTTCCCCATTTTTGGGGTCCCCCCGTTCCCGTTTTTAGGGTCCCCCAACTCCCCCAATTTCCCCCATTTTTGGGGTCCCCCAAACCCCCCAATTTCCCCCATTTTTGGGGTCACCCATTCCTGTTTTTAGGGTCCCCCAACTCCCCCAATTTCCCCCATTTTTGGGGTCCCCCCGTTCCCGTTTTTGGGGTCTCCCAACTCCCCCAGTTTCCCCCTTTTTGGGGTCCCCCCATTCCCGTTTTTAGGGTCCCCCAACTCCCCCAATTTCCCCCCTTTTTGGGGTCCCCCCGTTCCCGTTTTTGGGGCCTCCCAACCCCCCAATTTCCCCCATTTTTGGGGTCCCCCATTCTCGTTTTTAGGGTCCCCCAACTCCCCCAATTTCCCCCATTTTTGGGGTCCCCCCATTCCCGTTTTTGGGGTCCCCCAACCCCCCCAGTTTCCCCCTTTTTGGGGTCCCCCCATTCCCGTTTTTGGGGTCTCCCAACTCCCCCAATTTCCCCCATTTTTGGGGTCCCCCCGTTCCCGTTTTTGGGGTCCCCCAAACCCCCCAGTTTCCCCCATTTTTGGGGTCCCCCCATTCCCGTTTTTGGGGTCCCCCAAACCCCCCAATTTCCCCCATTTTTGGGGTCCCCCCATTCCCGTTTTTAGGGTCCCCCAACTCCCCCAATTTCCCCCTTTTTGGGGTCCCCCCGTTCCCGTTTTTGGGGTCCCCCAACTCCCCCAATTTCCCCCATTTTTGGGGTCCCCCCGTTCCCGTTTTTGGGGTCCCCCAACTCCCCCAATTTCCCCCATTTTTGGGGTCCCCCCATTCCCGTTTTTAGGGTCCCCCAACCCCCCCAGTTTCCCCATTTTTGGGGTCCCCCCGTTCCCGTTTTTGGGGTCCCCCAACTCCCCCAATTTCCCCCATTTTTGGGGTCCCCCCGTTCCCGTTTTTGGGGTCCCCCAACCCCCCAATTTCCCCCATTTTTGGGGTCCCCCCATTCCCGTTTTTAGTGTCCCCCAACCCCCCCAGTTTCCCCCTTTTTGGGGTCCCCCCGTTCCCGTTTTTGGGGTCCCCCAACCCCCCAGTTTCCCCCTTTTTGGGGTCCCCCCGTTCCCGTTTTTGGGGTCCCCCAACCCCCCAGTTTCCCCCTTTTTGGGGTCCCCCCGTTCCCGTTTTTGGGGTCCCCCAACTCCCCCAATTTCCCCCATTTTTGGGGTCCCCCATTCCCGTTTTTAGGGTCCCCCAACTCCCCCAGTTTCCCCATTTTTGGGGTCCCCCCGTTCCCGTTTTTGGGATCCCCCAACCCCCCCAGTTTCCCCATTTTTGGGGTCCCCCCGTTCCCGTTTTTAGGGTCCCCCAACTCCCCCAATTTCCCCCATTTTTGGGGTCCCCCAAACCCCCCAATTTCCCCCATTTTTGGGGTCCCCCCATTCCCGTTTTTGGGGTCCCCCAAACCCCCCAGTTTCCCCCATTTTTGGGGTCCCCCCATTCCCGTTTTTAGGGTCCCCCAACCCCCCCAGTTTCCCCATTTTTGGGGTCCCCGTCCCCGTTTTTGGGGTGTCCCGTACCCTGCTCCAGCGCCAGCCCCAGCGTGGCCCGCCCGGTCCTGCCGGTGGCCCCGAAGATGGCGATCTTCATCCCCTCTGCCATGGCCCGCTCCGGGACCGGACCGAACCGAACCGAACCGGGATCGGGATCGGGATCGGGATCGGGATCGGGATCGGGATCGGGATCGGGATCGGTACCGGGAGCGCTCCGGGACCGAGATCGGGACTGGAAACGGAACCGGCACTGGGAGCGCTCCGAGACCGCTCCGGGACCGGGATCAGCACCGGGATCGGCACCGGGATCGGCTCCGAAACCGCTCCGGGATCGGCTCCGGGATCGGCACCGGGATCGGCTCCGAAACCGCTCCGGGATCGGCTCCGCGATCGGTTCCGGGACCGGGATCGGCTCCGGGACCGGGATCGAGATCGGCACCGGGACCGGCTCCGGGACCGGGATCAAGATCGAGATCGGCTCCGGGATCGGCACCGGGACCGGGATCGGCTCCGGGACCGGGATCGAGATCGGCTCCGGGATCAGCACCGGGATCGGCTCCGAGACCGGGATCGAGATCGGGATCGCTCCAGGACCTCCGCGTTCGTTCCGGGCAGTTTTGGCCGCGCCCCCGGGCGGGACTGGGCGGGACTGGGCGGGACTGGGAGGGACTGGGCGGGACTGGGTGGGGCCCCCCCGGTTCGTATCGCGCGGGTCCAGGCGGGCCCGGTCCGTACGGGGCTGGCTCGGCCCCCTCGGTCCGTACGGGGCTGGGCTGACTGGTCCCAGTCCAGGGGATCCCAGTCCGGGGTATCCCAGTACGATCCCAGTCTGGGTTATCCCAGTCCGGGTTATCCCAGTACGATCCCAGTCCAGGGGATCCCACTCCGGGTTATCCCAGTCCGGGGTATCCCGGTACGATCCCAGTCCAGGTTATCCCAGTCCAGGTGATCCCAGTCCCTATGATCCCAGTCCAGTTTATCCCAGTAAAATCCCAGTCCAGGTTATCCCAGTACGATCCCAGTCCAGATTATCCCAGTCCAGATTTTCCCAGTCCGGGGTATCCCGGTAGGATCCCAGTCCGGGTTATCCCAGTATGATCCCAGTCCAGGTTATCCCAGTCCGGGGTATCCCGGTATGATCCCAGTCTGGGTTATCCCAGTCCAGGTTATCCCAGTAAAATCCCAGTCCAGGTTATCCCAGTACGATCCCAGTCCAGGTGATCCCAGTACAAGCCCAGTCCAGGTTATCCCAGTATGATTCCAGTCCAGGTTATCCCAGTATGATTCCAGTCCAGGTTATCCCAGTCCAGATTATCCCAGTCTGGGGTATCCCAGTATGATCTCAGTCTGGCTTATCCCAGTCCGGGTTATCCCAGTAGGATCCCAGTCCAGTTTATCCCAGTCCGGGGTATCCTGGTACGATCCCAGTCCGGGGTATCCTGGTACGATCCCAGTCCAGGTTATCCCAGTCCGGGTTATCCCAGTATGATCCCAGTCCAGGGGATCCCAGTCCGGGGTATTCTGGTATGATCCCAGTCCGGGTTATCCCAGTCCCTATGATCCCAGTCCAGGTTATCCCTGTCTGATCCCAGTCCAGGTTATCCCAGTACGATCCCAGTCCCTATGATCCCGGTCCAGTTTACCCCAGTACAATCCCAGTCCAGGGGATCCCAGTCCGGGGTATCCCAGTACGATCCCAGTCCAGGTTATCCCGGTATGATCCCAGTCCAGGTGATCCCAGCACAAACCCAGTCCAGGTGATCCCAGTCCGGGTTATCCCAGTCCGATCCCAGTCTGGGCTATCCCAGTACAATCCCAGTCTGGGTTATCCCAGTCTGGGTTATCCCGGTCCAGGTTATCCCAGTCCAGGTGATCCCAGTCCGGGTTATCCCAGTCCGATCCCAGCCTGGGCTATCCAGTACAATCCCAGTCTGGGTTATCCCAGTCTGGGTTATCCCAGTCCAGGTGATCCCAGTCCAGGTGATCCCAGTCCGGGTTATCCCAGTCCGATCCCAGTCTGGGTTATCCCGGTCCAGGTGATCCCAGTCCAGGTGATCCCAGTCCGGGTTATCCCAGTCCGATCCCAGTCTGGGTTATCCCAGTCCAGGTGATCCCAGTCCGGGTTATCCCAGTACAATCCCAGTCCAGGTGATCCCAGTCCAGGTGATCCCAGTCCGGGTTATCCCAGTACGATCCCAGTCCAGGTGATCCCAGTCCGGGTTATCCCAGTACAATCCCAGTCCAGGTGATCCCAGTCCAGGTGATCCCAGTCCGGGTTATCCCAGTACAATCCCAGTCCAGGTGATCCCAGTCCGGGTTATCCCAGTACGATCCCAGTCCAGGTGATCCCAGTCCAGGTGATCCCAGTCCGGGTTATCCCAGTCCGATCCCAGTCTGGGTTATCCCAGTCCAGGTGATCCCAGTCCGGGTTATCCCAGTACAATCCCAGTCCAGGTGATCCCAGTCCAGGTGATCCCAGTCCGGGTTATCCCAGTACAATCCCAGTCCAGGTGATCCCAGTCCGGGTTATCCCAGTACGATCCCAGTCCGGGTTATCCCAGTCCACTTTATCCCAGTACAATCCCAGTCCAGGTGATCCCAGTCCGGGTTATCCCAGTCCGATCCCAGTCTGGGCTATCCCAGTACAATCCCCCCACTGGGTGGGCGATCCCACCCCTGTACGGGGACTCCGTGAATGGCGTAACTGGGATAACTGGGATAACTGGGATAACTGGGATACTGGGATACTGGGGAAACTGGGATACTGGGGAGGATGGGATAATGGGAATACTGGGATAAAGGAGGGAAACTGGGATAATGGGGAACTGGGATAGTGGGGAACTGGGATAATGGGATAGTGGAGAGGACTGGGAGGCCGGGATAAGGGGAATTCCGGGATAAGGGGAATTCCGGGATAACGGGGACACAAACCGGGATAACGGGAATTTTGGGATAATGGGGACACCGGGATAACGGGAATACCGGGATAACACCAGGAATTCTGGGATCATGGAAATACCGGGATAACGGGAATTCCAGGATAACGGGAATACCGGGCTAACAGGAATTTCGGGATAATGGGAATTTCGAGATAAGGGGAATTCCGGGATAACGCTGACGCAAACCGGGATAACGGGGACACCGGGATAACGGGAATAACAGGGTAACAGGGAAATTGGGATAACGGGAATTCCGGGATAATGGGAATTCCGGGATAACGGGAATTTCGGGGATAACACTGACACAAACCGGGATAACGGGGACACCGGGATAACGGGAATTTCGGGATAACGGGAATTCGGGGATAACACTGACACAAACCAGGATAATGGGGAAATTGGGATAACGGGAATTCCGGGATAACGGGAATTCCGGGATAACGGGAATTTCGGGATAACGGGGAATTCCGGGATAACACAGACACAAACCGGGATAACGGGAATTCCAGGATAACGGGAATTCGGGGATAACACTGACACAAACTGGGATAACGGGAATTCCGGGATCATGAAAATACCAGGATAATGGGAATTCCGGGATAACGGGGACACCGGGATAACGGGAACACCGGGATAACACTGACACAAACTGGGATAACGGGAATTTCGGGATAACGGGAATTCCGGGATCATGAAAATACCAGGATAATGGGAATTTCGGGATAACGGGAATTCCGGGATCATGAAAATACCAGGATAACGGGAATTCCGGGATAACGGGAATTTCGGGATAACGGGAATTTTGGGATAACACTGACACAAACCGGGATAACGGGAATTCGGGGATAACGGGAATTCGGGGATAACACTGACACAAACTGGGATAACGGGGACACGGGGATAACGGGAATTCCGGGATCATGAAAATACCAGGATAATGGGAATTCCGGGATAACGGGGATTCCGGGATAACGGGAATTCCGGGATCATGAAAATACCAGGATAACGGGAATTCCGGGATAACGGGAATTTCGGGATAACGGGAATTCGGGGATAACACTGACACAAACCGGGATAACGGGAACACCGGGATAACGGGAATTCCGGGATCATGAAAATACCAGGATAATGGGAATTCCAGGATAATGGGGAATTCCGGGATAAAACTGACACAAACCGGGATAACGGGAATTCCAGGATAACGGGAATTCGGGGATAACACTGACACAAACTGGGATAACGGGAACACGGGGATAAAGGGAATTCCGGGATCATGAAAATACCAGGATAACGGGAATTTCGGGATAACGGGGATTCCGGGATCATGAAAATACCAGGATAACGGGAATTCCGGGATAACGGGAATTCGGGGATAACGGGAATTCCGGGATAACGGGAATTCGGGGATAACACTGACACAAACCGGGATAACGGGAACACCGGGATAACGGGAATTCCGGGATAACGGGGAATTCCGGGATCACGGAAATACCGGGATAACGGGGAATTTCGGGATAACGGGGAATTCGGGGATCACGGCAATCCCGGGATAACGCCGGGATATCGGGGTCCCCATCCCGGTTTGGGAATGGGATTGGGAATGGGGGGGGGGGGTGGGGTGGGGGAGGGGCGTGTCCCGGTGCGGGGGTGGGGGAGGGGCGCGGGCGGCGTCGCGCGCTCCGGGCGGGACCGGCGGCGGCAGCGGCGGCTGCGACCCCTCCCCCACCCCCCAAAAAACCGGTGAGTGGAGACCCCCACCCCCACCCCGGGACACCCCCCCCCCTTCATTCCCAGCATTCCCAGAATTCCCAACATTCCCAGAATTCCCGGCATCCCCCTCCCCCCCCCAATCCGGGCAGGTGATGGATGAGGATGAGGGAGGGGGAGGGGGGGGGATTTTGGGGGGTCCTGGGGGGGATTTTGGGGATCCTGGGGAGGGATTTGGGGGGGTCCGGGGGTGGTTGGGGGATGGGGGGGTCCCTCAAGGTCACCGGCGGGAGGGGCCGGGCCTTGGGGGGGGGGGGGTGGATTTGGGGAATTTGGGGGATTTGGGGGAATTTTAAGGGGTTTGGGGGAATTTGGGGGGGGTTTGGGGGGGTTTTAGGGGGGCCAGGAGGGGTTTTGGGGGGATTTCAGGGGGTCCTGGGGGGGTCTGGGGAGGGGAGAGGGGGATTGGGGGAAAATTTGGGTGATTTTGGGGGGTCCTGCGGGGGTTTTTTGGGGGTGACTTAGGGGGAGATTTTTGGGAGGGGTCCTGGGGGGATTTTGGGGGTCTCATGGCTGGATTTTGGGGGGGTTCCTGAGGGGATTTTGGGGGTCTCTGAAGATTTTTGGGAGGGGTCTCAGCTCCTTCTGGGGGTCCTGGGGGATTCTGGGGAGGGGAGAGGGGGATTTGGGGAAATTTTGGGTGATTTTGGGGGGGCTCCTGGGGGGATTTTGGGGGTCTCATGGCTGGATTTTGGGGGTCTCTGAAGATTTTGGGGTGGGGAGAGGGGGATTTGGGGAAATTTTGGGTGATTTTGGGGGGTCCTGGGGGGTTTTTTTGGGGGTCTCGGGGGGAGATTTTGGGGAGGGGTCCTGGGGGGATTTTGGGGGTCTCTGGAGATTTTTGGGAGGGGTCTCAGCCCCTTCAGGGGGTCCTGGGGGTTTCTGGGGAGGGGAGAGGGGGATTTGGGGAAATTTTGGGTGATTTTGGGGGGTCCTGCGGGGATTTTTTGGGGGTGACTTAGGGGGAGATTTTTGGGAGGGGTCCTGGGGGGATTTTGGGGGCACTTAGGGGGGGGATTTTGGGGGTCTCTGAAGATTTTTGGGAGGGGTCTCAGCCCCTTCAGGGGGTCCTGGGGGGTTCTGGGGAGGGGAGAGGGGGATTGGGGGAAATTTTGGGTGATTTTGGGGGGGCTCCTGGGGGGATTTTGGGGGTCTCATTTCTGGATTTTGGGGGTCTCTGAAGATTTTTGGGGGGGTCTCAGCCCCTTCTGGGGGGAGCCTAAAACAATTTGAGGGGTGGGGGGGGTCTCAGCCCCCACCCCCCAAACCTGAAGCCCCACCCCCAAATCTCTTCCAGGCTCCCCCTGAGGTCTTTGTGGGACCCTTCCCCAATTTGGGGGACCGCCCCCCACCCCCCCGACCCCGATGGCGGCCGAGCTGGACAACATGGACCCCGCCCCCCCCCCCAACAACAACAACGGCCCCTGGGACCCCCCGGACCCCCGCGGGTGGGGGGACCCCAAAATCTTCGAGTGCTCCCGGATCAAGGCCTTGGCTGGTGGGTGAAGCCCCCCTCCCCCCCCCAAAAAAAAACCCCCAACCCCCTCCCAAAAGAAACCCCAAAAAACTCCCCCCCCCCCCAAAAAAAACCCCAAAAAACCCCACATTTCACCAAAAAACCCTGGACCACCCCCCCAAAAAAATGCCCAAAAGACCACCCCCAAAAATGCCCCGAAAACACCCAAAAAAACCCTGGACCACTCCCTAAAAAATCGCCCCCAAAAAACCCCGAAAGTCCCCCAAATTTTCCCAAAAAACCCTGGACCACCCCCGCCAAAAATCCCAAAAAAACCCCCGCCAAAAAAACCCGCCCAAAACCCCCCAAAAAATCCTGGACCACCCCCCAAAAAAAAGCCCATAAAAACCCCAAATTTCCCAAAAAAACCCTCTGGACCAACCCCCCCCAAAAAAACCCAAAAATTTCCCCCCAAAACCACCAAAAAACCCCCAAATTTCCCCAAACAACCCTGGACTGACCCCCCCCAACAATCCCAAAATTCTCCCCCCCAAAAAACCCAAAAACCCCCAAACTTTCCCCAAAAATTCCTGGACCACCCCCAAAAAAGCCCTAACAATCTCCCCCCCAAAAAACCGCCAAAAATCTCCCCCCCAAAAAACCCCAAAAATCTTCCCCCAAAAAGCCCAGAACATCCCCAAATTTACCAAAAAAAATCCTGGACCACCCTCCAAAAAAAAGTCCAAAAAACCCCCAAATTTCCCCAAAAAATCCTGGACCATCCCGTCAAAAAAAACCCCAAAATCTCCCCACACTCTCCAAAAAACCCCCCTGAGACCCCAAAACCCCCAGACCCTCCCCCCAAAAAAAAGCCCCAAACCCCCAGACCCCCCAAAAACCCCCCCAGACCCTCCCCGAAAAAAACCCTGGATTTTTGGGGGGTCCTGAGTTCCGTGAGGGTCTCAAGGGTGGTTTTGGGGTGGATTTGGGGTGGATTTGGGGTGGATTTGGGGTTGTTTTGGGGTGGATTTGGGGTGGTTTTTGGGTGGATTTGGGGTGGATTTGGGGTTGTTTTGGGGTGGATTTGGGGTGGTTTTGGGGTGGATTTAGGGTGGATTTGGGGTGGATTTGGGGTCCCAGGGTGGATTTGGGGTGGATTTGGGGTGGTTTTGGGGTTGTTTTGGGGTGGATTTGGGGTGGTTTTGGGGTGGTTTTGGGGTGGTTTTGGGGTGGATTTGGGGTGGATTTGGGGTGGTTTTGGGGTGGATTTGGGGGTGGATTTGGGGTGGTTTTGGGGTCCCAGGGTGGATTTGGGGTGGATTTGGGGTGGATTTGGGGTTGTTTTGGGGTGGTTTTGGGGTGGATTTGGGGTGGTTTTGGGGTCCCAGGGTGGATTTGGGGTTGTTTTGGGGTGGATTTGGGGTGGTTTTGGGGTGGATTTGGGGTGGTTTTTGGGTGGATTTAGGGTGGATTTGGGGTGGATTTGGGGTGGTTTTGGGGTGGTTTTGGGGTCCCAGGGTGGATTTGGGGTTGTTTTGGGGTGGATTTGGGGTGGATTTGGGGTCCCAGGGTGGTTTTGGGGTGGATTTGGGGTGGATTTGGGGTGGTTTTGGGGTCCCAGGGTGGATTTGGGGTTGTTTTAGGGTGGATTTGGGGTGGTTTTGGGGTGGATTTGGGGTGGTTTTTGGGTGGATTTAGGGTGGATTTGGGGTGGATTTGGGGTGGTTTTGGGGTGGTTTTGGGGTCCCAGGGTGGATTTGGGGTTGTTTTGGGGTGGATTTGGGGTGGTTTTGGGGGCCCAGGGTGGTTTTGGGGTGGATTTGGGGTGGTTTTGGGGTGGATTTGGGGTCCCAGGGTGGATTTGGGGTTGTTTTGGGGTGGATTTGGGGTGGTTTTGGGGTGGATTTGGGGTGGATTTGGGGTCCCAGGGTGGATTTGGGGTTGTTTTGGGGTGGTTTTGGGGTGGATTTGGGGTGGATTTGGGGTGGTTTTGGGGTGGATTTGGGGTGGTTTTGGGGTGGTTTTGGGGTGGATTTGGGGTCCCAGGGTGGATTTGGGGTTGTTTTGGGGTGGTTTTGGGGTGGATTTGGGGTGGTTTTGGGGTGGATTTGGGGTTGTTTTGGGGTGGATTTGGGGTGGATTTGGGGTGGTTTTGGGGTGGATTTGGGGTGGTTTTGGGGTGGATTTGGGGTCCCAGGGTGGATTTGGGGTTGTTTTGGGGTGGTTTTTGGGTGGATTTGGGGTTGTTTTGGGGTGGTTTTTGGGTTGTTTTGGGGTGGATTTGGGGTCCCAGGGTGGATTTGGGGTGGATTTGGGGTGGATTTGGGATGGATTTGGGGTGGATTTGGGGTGGTTTTGGGGTCCCAGGGTGGATTTGGGGTTGTTTTGGGGTGGATTTGGGGTGGATTTGGGGTGGTTTTTGGGTGGTTTTGGGGTGGTTTTGGCGTGGATTTGGGGTGGTTTTGGGGTGGATTTGGGGTGGTTTTGGGGTCCCAGGGTGGATTTAGGGTGGTTTTGGGGTGGTTTTGGGGTGGATTTGGGGTCCCAGGGTGGATTTGGGGTGGTTTTGGGGTGGTTTTGGGGTGGTTTTGGGGTGGTTTTGGGGTGGATTTGGGGTGGTTTTGGGGTGGATTTGGGGTGGTTTTGGGGTCCCAGGGTGGTTTTGGGGTGGATTTGGGGTGGATTTGGGGTGGTTTTGGGGTGGTTTTGGGGTGGATTTGGGGTGGATTTGGGGTGGTTTTGGGGTGGATTTGGGGTGGATTTGGGATGGATTTGGGGTGGATTTGGGGTGGTTTTGGGGTCCCAGGGTGGATTTGGGGTTGTTTTGGGGTGGATTTGGGGTGGATTTGGGGTGGATTTGGGGTGGTTTTGGGGTGGATTTGGGGTCCCAGGGTGGATTTGGGGTGGTTTTGGGGTGGTTTTGGGGTGGTTTTGGGGTGGATTTGGGGTGGTTTTGGGGTGGATTTGGGGTGGATTTGGGGTCCCAGGGTGGATTTGGGGTGGATTTGGGGTTGTTTTGGGGTGGATTTGGGGTGGATTTGGGGTGGTTTTGGGGTGGATTTGGGGTGGATTTGGGGTGGATTTGGGGTGGTTTTGGGGTCCCAGGGTGGATTTGGGGTTGTTTTGGGGTGGATTTGGGGTGGTTTTGGGGTGGATTTGGGGTGGTTTTTGGGTGGATTTAGGGTGGATTTGGGGTGGATTTGGGGTGGATTTGGGGTGGATTTGGGGTGGTTTTGGGGTTCCAGGGTGGATTTGGGATGGATTTGGGGTGGATTTGGGGTCCCAGGATGGTTTTGGGGTGGATTTGGGGTGGATTTGGGGTGGTTTTGGGGTCCCAGGGTGGTTTGGGGTGACCCCAATGACCCCCAGACGATCAGTGCAGAAGGAGATCTCCGCCAAGGGGGTGAACGCACACCTGGGGTGGGGTCCTGAGTTCCGTGGGGGTCTTAGGGTGCTTTTGGGGTGTTTTTGGGGTGCATTTGGGGGTCCCGAGATGTTTTTGGGGTGACCCCGCTGTCCCACCCCCCAGATGAGCGGGATGCGGTGCAGAAGAAGACCTTCACCAAGTGGGTGAACGCGCACCTGGCGCGCGCCGCCTGCCGCGTCGGGGACCTGTACTCGGACCTGCGCGACGGCTTCGTGCTCACGCGGCTGCTCGAGGTGCTCTCGGGGGAGACCCTGGTGAGAGGAGAGCCGCCGGCGTCTTCATCGCCATCATCATCGGCATCGTCATCATCATCATTGCCATGAGCGGCGTTGTTGTCATCATCATCTTCTACCATCCTCATCATCGTCACCATCATCATCATCATGAGTGGCATCGTCATCATCATCATTGCCCTCTGTCATCTTCATTATCATTGTCACCATCATCATCGTCATCATTGTCACCATCATTGTCATCGTCATCGTCATCATCATCGTCATCTTCATTACCATGAGCGGCGTTGTTGTCATCATCATCTTCTACCATCCTCATCATCATCACCATCATCATGAGTGACATCATCATCGTCGTCCTCTATCATCTTCATTATCATCGTCACCATCGTCATCGTCATCATCATCATCGTTGTCATCGTCATCATCGTCACCATCATCGTCATCATCTTCATTACCATGAGCGGCGTTGTTGTCATCATCATTTTCTGCCATCCTTATCATCATCACCATCATCATCATCATGAGTGGCATCATCATCATCATCGTCGTCCTCTATCATCTTCATTGTCATTGTCACCATCGTCATTGTCATCATCATCATCATTGTCATCGTCATCATCGTCACCATCATTGTCATCGTCATCATCATCATCATCGTCATCATCTTCATTACCATGAGCGGCGTTGTTGTCATCATCATCTTCTACCATCCTTATCATCGTCACCATCATCATGAGTGACATCATCATCGTCATCCTCTATCATCTTCATTGTCATTGTCACCATCATCATTGTCATCATCATCATCGTTGTCATCATCGTCATCATTGTCACCATCATTGTCATCATCTTCATTACCATGAGCGGCGTTGTTGTCATCATCATCTTCTACCATCCTCATCATCATCACCATCATCATGAGTGGCATTGTCATCATCATCGTCGTCCTCTATCATCTTCATTGTCATTGTCACCATCATCATTGTCATCATCATCATCATTGTCATCATCATCATCATCGTCACCATCATTGTCATCGTCATCATCATCATCATCATCGTCATCATCATTACCATGAGCGGCGTTGTTGTCATCATCATCTTCTACCATCCTTATCATCATCACCATCATCATGACTGGCATCATCATCATCATCGTCGTCCTCTATCATCTTCATTGTCATTGTCACCATCATCATTGTCATCATCATCATCGTTGTCATCATCGTCATCATTGTCACCATCATTGTCATCATCTTCATTACCATGAGCGGCGTTGTTGTCATCATCATCTTCTACCATCCTCATCATCATCACCATCATCATGAGTGGCATCATCATCGTCGTCCTCTATCATCTTCATTGTCATTGTCACCATCATCATTGTCATCATCATCATCATTGTCATCATCATCATCATCGTCACCATCATTGTCATCGTCATCATCATCATCGTCATCATCATTACCATGAGCGGCGTTGTTGTCATCATCTTCTACCATCCTCATCATCATCACCATCCTCATCATTATGAATCTCATCATCGTCATTGCCGTGAGTGCCATCGACGTCGTCAAACTGAGCACCATCTTCTACCATCGCGAACGTCATCATCATCCTCATCCTCATCATCATCGTCATCATCACTGTGGGCGCCATCATCATCTAGACGTCATCATCATCATCATCACCGTGAGCATCATCATCACCATCGTTATGAGCAGCATCACCATCAGCATCACCATCATCATCTACCATCACCAGCACCACCATCATCATCATCACCATTGCCATGAGCAGCACCAGCATCATCAACATGAGCATCATCATCATCATCATCATCATGAGCGTCATCACCAGCATCATTGTCACCATCATCATCACCGTGAGCATCATCGTCAACATCGTTATGAGCAGCATCACCATCATCATCACCATCATCATCATCATCATCTGCCATCACCAGCACCATCCTCATTTTTACCGTGAGCATCATCATCTACCATCACCAGCACCACCATCATCATCATCATCACCATTGTCATGAGCAGCATCATCAACATGAGCATCATCATCATCATCATCATCGTGAGCGTCATCAACATCCTTATGAGCAGCATCACCATCATCATCATCATCATCTGCCATCAGCAGCACCATCATCATCATCACCATTGCCGTGAGCATCATCATCATCATCTACCAGCACCACCATCATCATCATTGCCACCATTGCCATGAGCAGCACCAGCATCATCAACATGAGTGTCATCATCATCATCATCATCATCATCATCATCATCATCGTGAGCGTCATCACCGGCATCGGCATCGTCATCACCGTGAGCATCATCGTCAACATCATTATGAGCAGCATCATCATCACCATCATCATCATCATCTGCCATCACCAGCACCATCATCATCATCATCGTCACCATTGCCATGAGCAGCACCAGCATCATCAACATGAGCATCATCATCATCATCATCATCATCATCATCATGAGCGTCATCATCACCGGTATTGTCACCGTCATCACCGCGAGCATCATTGTCAACATCGTTATGAGCAGCATCACCATCATCATCATCATTTGCCATCACCAGCACCATCATCATCGTTACCATGAGCATCATCATCATCATCTACCAGCACCAACGTTATCATCATCATCATCATCATCATCTGCCATCACCAGCACCATCATCATCATCATCATCATCTGCCATCACCAGCGCCATCATCATCGTTCCCATGAGCATCATCATCATCATCTGCCATCACCAGCACCATCATCATCATCATCATCATCATCTGCCATCACCAGCGCCATCATCATCGTTCCCATGAGCATCATCATCATCATCTGCCATCACCAGCACCATCATCATCATCATCATCATCATCATCATCATCATCTGCCATCACCAGCACCATCATCATCATCATCATCATCATCATCATCATCATCTGCCATCACCAGCGCCATCATCATCGTTCCCATGAGCATCATCATCATCATCTGCCATCACCAGCACCATCATCATCATCATCATCATCATCATCATCTGCCATCACCAGCGCCGCCATCATCGTTCCCATGAGCATCATCATCATCATCTGCCATCACCAGCACCATCATCATCATCATCATCTGCCATCACCAGCGCCATCATCATCGTTCCCATGAGCATCATCATCTACTATCGCCAACATTATCGTCATCATTATCACCATCATCACCATCTACCATCACCAACGTTATCATCATCACCATCATCATCACCATCATCTACCATCGCCAACGTTAGCATCATCATCATCACCATCACCATCATCACCACCATCACCATCATCATCACCATCATCATCATCACCATGAGCAGCATCACCAGTTTGGGTTGATCTGGGACCTCCCCATCACCCCTCACCTCCCACCACCACCAGTTTGGGACCACTTCTGGTGGGGTGGGGGTGGCAGGACCCTCTCCGAGCTGGGGGTCCCCGGTGTCCCCTCCCCCCCTCTCCCAGCCCAAGCCGACGCGGGGCCGGATGCGGATCCACTCCTTGGAGAACGTGGACAAGGCCCTGCAGTTCCTCAAGGAGCAACGCGTCCACCTGGAGAACGTCGGCTCCCACGACATCGTGGACGGCAACCACCGCCTGACCCTCGGCCTCATCTGGACCATCATCCTCCGCTTCCAGGTGCCACCAGGGTCCCGTCCGTGTCCATCCCCCCCACTTTGTCCCCTCCGGCCACCCCTCGGTGTCCCCTGACCGTCCTCCCCCAGATCCAGGTGATCAAAATCAAGACCGAGGACAACCGGGAGACGCGCTCGGCCAAGGACGCGCTGCTGCTCTGGTGCCAGATGAAGACGGCGGGGTGAGGACCAGAGCTGGTGGTGTGGACCTCCCAGAAGGTCTGGTGACCCCTGGTGACCTCCTCGTGTCCCTCACAGCTACCCCGAGGTCAACATCCAGAACTTCACCACCAGCTGGAGGGACGGCCTGGCCTTCAACGCCCTCATCCACAGGCACCGGTCAGCGCCGGGGGGTGGACACTGGGGAGGACCTCCTGGATGTCAGGGTCACCTCTGAGGGTTTGGTGGGGGTCAAGGTGATCGTGTCCCTCCCCACCCCACCCCATCCAGGCCGGATCTCATCGACTTCCACAAGTTGACCAAGTCCAACGCCACCTACAACCTCCAGCAGGCCTTCAACACGGCCGAGCAGCACCTGGGGCTCAGCAAACTGCTGGACCCCGAAGGTACGGATGGGGTCCATCTGTCCATCTGTCCATCCGTCCATCCGTCCATCTGTCCATCTGTCCATCATCTGTCCGGTCACAGGGCCTGGGGCATCTCCACCCATCCAGTTTTCCACCTCCAAGTGCTTTTTTGGGAGTCGGGGTTTTTTTGGGAAGGGTCAAGGTTGAGGGATCAGCCCCAGCGTTGGTGGGACCATCCCTGGTGGTCCTGGGGGTGGGGGTTTGGGGGGTGGCCTGACCCTCTGCTCCCCACCAGATGTCAACATGGAGGACCCCGACGAGAAGTCCATCATCACCTACGTGGTGTCCTTCTACCACTACTTCTCCAAGATGAAGGCGCTGGCGGTGGAGGGGAAGCGCATCGGGAAGGTGGGGTTGACCCCCGTCCTGGGGGTCTCCATCCTTTGCTCCATGAGGTGTCCATCCCTCTGTCCAGCCCTTGGTCCATCCCTTTGTCCATCCCATTGTCCATCCCCATCTCCATGGATGTCCCATCCATTACTCCATCCATGTCCCATCCGTTGGTCCATCCCTCTGTCCATCCCATTGTCCACCCCCATCTCCATGGATGTCGTGTCCATCCCTCCATCCATCCCATTGTCCATCCCCATCTCCATGGATGTCGTGTCCATCCCTCCATCCATCCCATTGTCCACCCCCATCTCCATGGATGTCGTGTCCATCCCTTTGTCCATCCCATTGCCCATCCCCACCTCCATGGATGTCCCATCCATTATTCCATCCATGTCCCATCCCTCCGTCCATCCCTTTGTCCATCCCATTGTCCACCCCCATCTCCATGGATGTCGTGTCCATCCTTCAGTCCACCCCTCGGTCCACCCCTCAGTCCATCCCTTGGTCCATCCCTCCATCCATCCCATTGTCCATCCCCATCTCCATGGATGTTGTGTCCACCCCTCCGTCCATCCCATTGTCCATCCCATCTCCATGGATGTCATGTCCATCCCTCGGTCCATCCCTTTGTCCATCCCTTGGTCCATCCCATTGTCCATCCCATTGTCCATCCCCATCTCCATGGATGTCCCATCCATTACTCCATCCATGTCCCATCCCTTGGTCCATCCCTCCATCCATCCCATTGTCCACCCCCATCTCCATGGATGTCGTGTCCATCCCTCTGTCCATCCCTTTGTCCATCCCATTGTCCACCCCCATCTCCATGGATGTTGTGTCCATCCCTCCGTCCATCCCTTTGTCCATCTCATTGTCCACCCCCATCTCCATGGATGTCCCATCCATTACTCCATCCATGTCCATCCCTTTGTCCATCCCTCCATCCACCCCTTTGTCCACCCTCACCTCCATGGCCATCCCACCCCTCCTCCCTGGCCACCAGCCAGGCCACGACCACCCAAGTCCTCAGCCTGGCTGGACCCTGGTGACCCCTCCAGCCCCGTGTGACTCTCAGAGGGCTCCTGTAGGACCTCACCAGGTCCTCTTGGAGGACTCCGGTGGGACCTCCCCAGGCCTTCCAACCCCACCCCAAAATCCCACCAGGTCCTCTTGGGGGACTCCTGTAGGACCTCCCCAGGCCCTCCAACCCCACCCCAAAATCCCACCAGGTCCTCTTGGGGGACTCCTGTAGGACCTCCCCAGGCCCTCCAACCCCACCCCAAAATCCCACCAGGTCCTGGACCAGGTGATGGAGATTGCGGCCATCACGGCGCGCTACGAGGCGCTGGCGGCCGAGCTGCTGGCCTGGATCCACCACACCATCACCATCATCACCAACCAGAAGTTCGCCAACTCCCTGACGGGCGTCCAGCAGCAGCTCCAGGCCTTCACCGCCTTCTGCACCCTGGAGAAACCCGTCAAGTGAGGACCTCCTGGGCTGGGGTGGGCTGGGACCTCACCCTGCTGGTGGTGGTGGGAATGGGGAGGTCCCAGTTCAGCCTGAACTGGTGGTGGTGGGACCTGGGAGGTGGTTATGATGTCCCAGCTCGTGGTGGTGGTGATGGTCATGGGGAGGTCCCAGCTCATGGTGATGGTCATGGGGAGGTCCCAGCTCATGGTGGTGGTGGTAGGACCTGGGAGGTGGTGGGGATGCCCAGCTCATGGTGGTGGTGGTCATGGGGAGGTCCCAGTTCAACCTGAACTGGTGGTGGTGGTGGTGGTGGTGGTCATGGAGAGGTCCCAGTACAGCCTGAACTGGTGGTGGTGGGACTCGGGGGGTGGTGGGGAGGTCCCAGCTCATGGTGGTGGTGGTCATGGGGAGGTCCCAGTTCAACCTGAACTGGTGGTGGTGGGACCTGGGGGGTGGTGGTGATGTCCCAGCTCGTGGTGGTGGTGGTGGTCACGGGGAGGTCCCAGTTCAGCCTGAACTGGTGGTGGTGGTGGGGATGTCCCAGCTCATGGTGGTGGTGATGGTCATGGGGAGGTCCCAGCTCATGGTGATGGTCATGGGGAGGTCCCAGCTCATGGTGGTGGTGGTAGGACCTGGGAGGTGGTGGGGATGCCCAGCTCATGGTGGTGGTGGTCATGGTCATGGAGAGGTCCCAGTTCAGCCTGAACTGGTGGTGGTGAGACCTGGGGGGTGGTGGGGAGGTCCCAGCTCATAGTGGTGGTCATGGGAAGGTTCCAGCTCATGGTGGTGGTCATGGAGAGGTCCCAGTTCAGCCTGAACTGGTGGTGGTGGGACCTGGGAGGTGGTGGGGATGCCCAGCTCATGGTGGTGGTGGTGGTCATGGGGAGGTCCCAGCTCATGGTGATGGTCATGGGGAGGTCCCAGCTCATGGTGGTGGTGGTAGGACCTGGGAGGTGGTGGGGATGCCCAGCTCATGGTGGTGGTGGTGGTGGTCATGGAGAGGTCCCAGTTCAGCCTGAACTGGTGGTGGTGGGACCCGGGGGGTGGTGGGGATGTCCCAGCTTGTGGTGATGGTCATGGAGAGGTCCCAGCTCATGGTGGTGGTGCTCATGGGGACATCCCAGTTCAGCCTGAACTGGCAATGGGACATCAGGGTGGTGATGATGGTGGTGATGTCCCAGCTCATCGTGGTGGTGATGGGCAGGTCCCAGTTGAGCCCAAACTGGTCATGGATGGTACCTGGAGGGTGGTGATGTCCCAACTCATTGTGGTGGTGGTGTTGAGGAGGTCCCAGTTGAGCCCAAACTGGTTTCAGTGGGACCCGGGGGCCGATGGTGACATCCCAGTTCGTGGAGGTGGTGACAGGGGACCTCCCCACCGGTGCCACCCCACAGGTTCCAGGAGAAGGGGAACCTCGAGGTGCTGCTCTTCACCATCCAGAGTAAACTCCGGGCCACCAACCGCAAGCTCTACGTGCCCAGCGAGGGCAAAAGCATCTCCGACATCAACAAGGTGAGGACGTGGCCATGGAATCCCACCACCCTTGGGGACACGCCCGTGGGGTTGGGGACACCAGTGACGAGCCCATGTCCTCACCCACCAGGCCTGGACCTGCCTGGAGAAGGCGGAGCATGAGCGGGAGGTGGCCTTGAGGAACGAGCTGATCCGGCAGGAGAAGCTGGAGCTGCTGGCCCAGCGCTTCGACCACAAGGCCATCATGAGGGAGACGTGGCTCAACGAGAACCAGCGCCTCGTCTCGCAGGTGGGGTGGGCTGGGCTGGGCTGGGAGGGTCGTGGGGGACCTTCAGCCTGGGGTGGAACAATCCCTGGGTGGGGTGGGGGTGAGGAGCACGGTGGTGGATGGTGGGACCTCATCGGTGGTGGTGGGATCTCATTGGGTTCCTTGTTGACCATGGATGGAGTGGTGGGACCTCCTTGACCAGGGAAGGGAGGGTTGGATCTCATTGGGCTCCTTGTTGACCATGAAGGGCTGGTGGGATCTCCTTGACCAGGGATGGAGTGGTTGGACCTCATTGGGCTTCTCCTTGACCAGGGATGGAATGGTGGGACCTCCTTGACCAGGGAAGGGGTGGTGGGATCTCCTTGACCAGGGGAGGGGTGGTTGGACCTCATTGGGCTTCTCCTTGACCAGGAATGGAGTGGAGGGATGTCCTTGACCAGGGAAGGGAGGGTTGGACCTCATTGGGGTCCTTGTTGACCGTGGAGGGCCGGTGGGACCTCCTTGACCAGGGAAGGGGTGGTTGGACCTCATTGGGCTTCTCCTTGACCAGGGATGGAATGGTGGGACCTCCTTGACCAGGGAAGGGGTGGTTGGACTTCATTGGGCTTCTCCTTGACGAGGGATGGAGTGGTGGGACCTCCTTGGCCAGGGAAGGGGGTGGTTGGACATCACTGACCAAGGAAGGATGGTGGGACCTCATTGAGGTCTTCACTGAGGACCAGAGAGGAGTAGTTGGACCTCATTGGGCTCCTCCTTGACCATGGAGAGCTGGTGGGACCTCCTTGAGCTCCTCCTTGACCGCTGAGGACCCCACCCCACCCTGCGTCACCTCCCGCCCCTTCAGGACAACTTCGGCTACGACCTGCCGGCGGTGGAGGCGGCCATGAAGAAGCACGAGGCCATCGAGGCTGACATCTCCTCGTACCAGGAGCGCATCCAGGTGGTGGTGGAGCTGGCCCTGGAGATGGAGTCCGAGGGCTACTACGACACGCGACGCATCGGCGCCCAGAAGGACAACATCCTGCGCCAGTGGGCGCTGCTGACCGAGCTGGTCCGCGCCCGCCGTGCCCGCCTCGAGCAGAACCTGGCTCTCCAGAAGATCTTCCAGGAGATGGTCTACATGATCGACTGGATGGAGGAGATGCAGGTAGAGACGGAGGAGATTCGGGAGTGGCGGCAAAATTTGGGCGGCGTCGGATGAGGCGGTGTCGTTCTTTTCCAGGTTCTTCTGGTCTCCAAGGATTTGGGGAAGCATCTGCTGGAGGTTGAGGACCTCCTGCAGAAGCACGGGCTGCTGGAGGCCGACATCTCCGCCCAGACCGAGCGCGTCCAGGCCCTCAACGCCGCCGCGCTGAAGTTCTCGGAGCTGGAGGGTAACGGGGGCCACCGGGGTGGGCGACGGGGAGAGGGAGATGCTTGGCCTTGGGAAGGGTCAACCAAGGTCTTGGTGGGCCATGGAAGGGTCAACCCAAGGTATTGGTGGAGAAGGGTCAGCCCAAGGTCTTGGTGGGCCATGGAAGAAAGATCAACCAAGGTCTTGGTGAAGGCTCAACCCAAGGTCTTAGTGGGCCATGGAAGAAAGGTCAACTCAAGGTGTTGGTGGGCCATGGAAGAAAGGTCAACCAAGGTCTTGGTGGACTATGGAAGGGTCAACCAAGGTCTTGGTGAAGGCTCAACCCAAGGTCTTGGTGGGCCACAGAAGAAAGGTCAACTCAAGGTCTTGGTGGACCATGGAAGGGTCAACCAAGGTCTTGGTGAAGGCTCAACCCAAGGTCTTGGTGGGCCACAGAAGAAGGGTCAACTCAGGGTGTTGGTGGGCCATGGAAGGGTCAACCAAGGTCTTGGTGGAGGCTCAACCCAAGGTCTTGGTGGGCCACAGAAGAAGGGTCAACTCAAGGTGTTGGTGGGCCATGGAAGGGTCAACCAAGGTCTCAGTGGACCATGGAAGGGTCAACCAAGGTCTTTGTGGACCATGGAAGGGTCAACCCAAGGTGCTGGTGGGCCACAGAAGAAAGGTCAACTCAAGGTCTTGGTGGGCCATGGAAGGGTCAACCCAAGGTCTTGGTGGAGAAGGGTCAGCCCAAGGCCTTGGTGGGCCATGGAAGAAAGGTCAACTCAAGGTCTTGGTGGACCATGGAAAGGTTGACCCAAGGCTTTGGTGGATTATAGAAAGGTCAACCCAAGGTTGTGGTGGGCCATAGAAAGGTTGGCCCAAGGTCACGGTGGACTTTAGAAGGCTCAAACCAAGGTCTCGGTGAGCCATGAAAGGGTCAATCCAAAATCTTGATAGACCATGGAAAAAGGATCAACCCAAGGTCTTGGTGGGCCATGGAAGGGTCAACCCAAGGTCCTGGTGGGCCACCTCCAAGAATCCCCACAGAACCAATGAGCTTGAAAAACCCCTCTGAGATCTTCAAGTCCAACCTACGACCGGACCCCGCCCTGTCCCCCAGAGTGCCACGTCCGGTCCTTCCTTGGACACCCCTGGGGCCACCACTCCCTGGACACCCCGTCCCGACATCTGAAACTCCTTCTCTCGGTCCAGGCTACCAACCCTGCGACCCCCAGATCATCTGCAACCGTGTCAACCACGTCCAGACGTGCCTGGAGGAGCTGGAGGAGCTGGCGGCCAAGAGGCGGAAGGAGCTGGAGGATTCCCGCCAGCTCTGGACCTTCTTCCAGGAGATGGAGGAGGCCGAGGCTTGGATCCGCGAGAAGGAGAAGATCTTGGCCGCCAAGACCTGCGGCCGCGACCTCAGCAGCGTCATGACCTTGACCAACAAACACAAGACCATGTTGGGCGAGCTGGGCAACCGCCGGGCGCTGCTGCACCAAACCATGAAGAAAGGCGAGAAGATCTTGGCCAAGAAGTCCTTCAGCTCCGTGGGCATCCAGGAGAAGATGCGGGAAGTGTGCCTGCGGTGGAAGAAGCTGGAGGAGGTCACGGGGCTTCACCAGCAGCGCCTGGAGGACGCCCTCAACTTCTTCCAGTTCAGCGCCGAGACGGACGACCTGGTGGCCTGGCTGCAGGACATGTACCGCATCGTGTCCAGCGACGACTTCGGCCACGACGATTACTCCACCCAAGCCCTCCTCCGCAAGCACCGCGCGGTGGTGGAGGAGGTGGAGAAGCACCGGGCGTCCGTCTTGTCCCTCCGGAAGCAGTTGGCTCTCCTGGCACCCGACCACCGGCAAGGGGTGGACGTCCAGATCCGCGTGGTGGAGGTGGAGCAGCTCTACGGGGAGGTGGCCGAGGTGGCCGTGCTGAGGACGCAGTGGCTGCAGGACGCGCTGGCCGTCTACAGGATGTTCAGCGAGGTCCACGCCTGCGAGGTGTGGGTGGATGAGAAGGAGCAGTGGCTGGAGAAGATGGAGGTGCCTGAGGAGCTCGATGAGGTCGAGGTGGTCCAGCATAGGTGGGTGGAGGTGGGGTGGGATGGGACAGGGCCGGACCTTGAGGTCCATCGTGCCGTGATGGACCTGCCCGTGTCCATCTGCTCAGGTTCGAGAGCCTGGACCAGGAGATGAACAGCGTCATGGGGCGGATCCTGGACGTCAACCAGGTGGTGCAGCAGCTGGTGGACGGAGGCCACCCCAGCTCGGACGAGGTCCGGTCCTGCCAGGACCACCTCAACAGCCGGTATGGGTGCGGGGGGGAACCCAAGGTGGACCTTGACCTTCTTGAGGTCTCCTTGGTGGGGGTGGCTTGGAGACCCCCAACCTTGTGGTTGTCCAGTGGTGGGATGTCCCCATGGGTTCCAGATCTCCAGGACAATGAGCCAAGCCCATCCTGGGGGTCCCAAGGTGGTCCTTGACCTTGGGGTCTCCTTGGTGGGGGTGGCTTTGAGACCTCCAACCTTGTGGTTGTCCAGTGGTGGGATGTCCCCATGGGTTCCATCTCTCCAGGACAATGAGCCAAGCCCATCCTGGGGGTCCCAAGGTGGACCTTGACCTTCTTGAGGTCTCCTTGGTGAGGGTGGCTTGGAGACCCCCAACCTTGTGGTTGTCCAGTGGTGGGATGTCCCCATGGGTTCCACCTCTCCGGGACAATGACCCAAGCCCATCCTGAGGGTCTCAAGGTGGACCTTGACCTTCTTGAGGTCTCCTTGGTGGGGGTGGCTTTGAGACCCCCAACCTTGTGGTTGTCCAGTGGTGGGATGTCCCCATGGGTTCCAGATCTCCAGGACAATGAGCCAAGCCCATCCTGAGGGTCCCAAGGTGGACCTTGACCTTCTTGAGGTCTCCTTGGTGAGGGTGGCTTGAAGACCCCCAACCTTGTGGTTGTCCAGTGGTGGGATGGATGTCCCCATGGGTTCCAGATCTCCAGGACAATGAGCCAAGCCCATCCTGAGGGTCCCAAGGTGGACTTTGACCTTCTTGGGGCCTCCTGGATCAGATGAACTTTGTTTGGGGCTGCCTGGAGACCCCCAACTTGTGGTTCTCCACTGGTGGGACATCCCCATGGAGTCCAGGTCTCCAGGCCAACATTCCCAGCCCATCCCAAGGCTTGGTGCTGATCCTGGTGGGCTCCATCCCAGCTCGGGGCAGGTCTCACCCCGCTCCTGTCCCCGTCCCCAGCTGGAACCGGGTGGTGGAGCTGGTGGAGAACAAGAAGGGCCAGCTCAGCTCCGTGCTGAAGATCCAGAACTTCCTCCTGGAGTGCAGCGAGATGAAGGCGCAGGTGCGGGAGAAGAGGAAAGCCATCGAGGCCACCCAGTCCGGTGGCAGCGACCTGGGCGGGGTCCTGGCCCTGCAGCGCCGCCTGTCCACCATGGAGGCCGCCCTGGTGGTCCTGGAGCCGCGACTGGTGGAGCTCCAGCAGGAGGGAGAGGCTTTGGCCGCCGCCCACCCCGGCCGCGCCCTGGAGATCCTGCTGCCCTTCGAGGAGATCAGCGAGGAGTGGGACAACCTCAAGAGGGCCCTCCAAGGGTGTGAGGACACCTTGACCATCGCTGGCCGCCTCCAGCAGTTCATCCAGGACCTGGACAACTTCTTGGGGTGGTTGGTGAAGACGCAAGCGGCCGTGGGCTCCGAGGAGGTCCCCGACAGCTTGGCCGAGGCCGAGAGGCTGCTGAACGTCCACGTGGCCCTCAAGGAGGAGATCAATGGCTACGAGGAGGACTACGCCAAGATCCAGGCGGCCAGCGAGCTGCTGGCCGTGGAGGAGATGGAGGTGCCCTACCTGTCCCTCCAGCAGTGGCTGCAGAAGTTGGACGCGGGCTGGGGGAAGCTCCTGCAGAGCTGGGAGATGAGGAGGGAGGTCCTGGTGCAGTCCCACGTCTTCCACCTCTTCCTCCGGGACGTCCAGCAGTGCCAGAACAGCCTCTACAACCAGGTCTGGGAGGAGGTGGTCTTGGGTGGTGGGAATGGGTGGGAGAAGGTCTGGAGTGATGGAGATGATGGGTGGGAGAAGGTCCTGGTTGATGAGGTTGGGTGGGGGAAAGTCCTGGTTGATGGAGGTTGGGTGGGAGAAGACCTTGGATGATGGAGATGATGGATGGGTGATGGAGATGATGGGTGGGAGAAGGTCCTGGTTGATGGAGGTTGGGTGGGAGAAGATCTTGGATGATGGAGATGGGTGGGAGAAGGTCTGGAGTGATGGAGATGATGGGTGGGTGGTGGGGATGATGGGTGGGAGAAGGTCCTGGTTGATGAGGTTGGGTGGGAGAAGATCTTGGATGATGGAGATGATGGATGGGTGATGGAGATGATGGATGGGTGATGGAGATGATGGGTGGGAGAAGGTCTGGAGTGATGGAGATGATGGATGGGTGATGGGGATGATGGGTGGGAGAAGGTCCTGGTTGATGGAGATGGGTGGGAGAAGGTCTGGAGTGATGGAGATGATGGGTGGGAGAAGGTCCTGGTTGATGAGGTTGGGTGGGAGAAGGCCCTGGTTGATGAGGTTGGGTGGGGGAAAGTCCTGGTTGATGGAGGTTGGGTGGGAGAAGACCTTGGATGATGGAGATGATGGATGGGTGATGGAGATGATGGATGGGAGAAGGTCCTGGTTGGTAGCAATGAGTGGTAGCAGGTCTTGGGTGGTGGCAATGGTTTGTAGAAGGTCTTGGGTGATGAGGTTGAGTAGGAAAAGGTCTTGGATGATGGGTTTGGGTGGGAGAAGATCTTGGATGATGGAGATGATGGATGGGTGATGGAGATGATGGGTGGGAGAAGATCTTGGATGATGGAGATGATGGATGGGTGATGGGGATGATGGGTGGGAGAAGGTCCTGGTTGATGAGGTTGGGTGGGAGAAGGTCCTGGTCGAAGGAGATGGGTGGGAGAAGGTCTTGGATGATGGAGTTGATGGATGGGAGAAGGTCCTGGTTGACGGAGATGGGTGGGAGAAGGTCTTGGATGATGGAGATGATGGATGGGAGAAGGTCCTGGTTGATAGCGATGAGTGGAAGCAGGTCTTGGGTGGTGGCAATGGTTTGTAGAAGGTCTTGGGTGATGGATTTGGGTGGGAGCAGCTCCTGGTGGATCTCCTGTGGCGTTGGGGTGACCACACCAAGGGCAGCGTAGAGGTCACCACCCCCACCAACACCCCCCCCCCCCCCCCAGGAGACCACCCTGGCCCACGCCGAGCTGCCGGACACGGTGGAAGGGGTGACCAAGGCGCTGAAGAAGCACAAGGACTTCACCACCACCCTGGAGCTGAACCTGCAGAAGGTCCAGCTGGTCCTGCAGGCCGGCGAGAGCCTCCGGCGCCAGCGCAACCTCCACAGCGACCGCGTGGCCGAGGCCATGGAGGCGCTCCGGGCCAAGTAGGTGCCCACCACGGAGACGCCCGACCCACCAGGACCACCCAGCAGCACCCAGGAGCCACCAAACACCACCTGGGACCCCAAAACACCACCCAGGAGCCACCAAACACCACCCAGGACCCCAAAACACCACCCAGGACCCTCCATCCTGACCCAGGACCCCAAAACACCACCCAGGACCCCAAAACACCACCCAGGACCCACCATCCTGACCCAGAACCCACCACCAGCACCCAGGAGCCACCAGCAGCACCCAGGACCCCAAAACACCACTCAGGAGCCCCCAATCACCACCCAGGACCCTCCATCCTGACCCAGGACCCCAAAACACCACCCAGGACCCCAAAACATCACCCAGGAACCCCCATCCTTACCCAGGACCCCAAAACACCACACAGGAACCCCCACCAGCACCCAGGAACCCCATCCTGACCCAGAACCCCAAAACACCACCCCAGGACCCTCCATCCCGACCCAGAACCCACCACCAGCACCCAGGGCCCACCAAACACCACCCAGGACCCCCATTCTGACCCCAAACCCTGCACTAACACCCAGGAACCACCAGCAGTTCCCAAGACCCCAAAACACCACCCAGGACCCACCAAACATCACCCAGGAGCCTCCATCCTCACCCAGGAGCCACCAAACACCACCCAGGACCCCCATCCTGACCCAGGACCCCAAAACACCACCCAGGACCCTCCATCCTGACCCAGAAGCCACCACCAGCACCCAGGAGTCACCAGCAGCTCCCAGGACCCCAAAACACCACCCAGGACCCTCCATCCTGACCCAGGACCCCAAAACACCACCCCAGGACCCCAAAACACCACCCAGGACCCCAAAACACCACCCAGGACCCTCCATCCTGACCCAGGACCCCAAAACACCACCCAGGACCCCAAAACACCACCCAGGACCCACCATCCTGACCCAGAACCCACCACCAGCACCCAGGAGCCACCAGCAGCACCCAGGACCCCAAAACACCACTCAGGAGCCCCCAATCACCACCCAGGACCCTCCATCCTGACCCAGGACCCCAAAACACCACCCAGGACCCCAAAACATCACCCAGGAACCCCCATCCTTACCCAGGACCCCAAAACACCACACAGGAACCCCCACCAGCACCCAGGAACCCCATCCTGACCCAGAACCCCAAAACACCACCCCAGGACCCTCCATCCCGACCCAGAACCCACCACCAGCACCCAGGGCCCACCAAACACCACCCAGGACCCCCATTCTGACCCCAAACCCTGCACTAACACCCAGGAACCACCAGCAGTTCCCAAGACCCCAAAACACCACCCAGGACCCACCAAACATCACCCAGGAGCCTCCATCCTCACCCAGGAGCCACCAAACACCACCCAGGACCCCCATCCTGACCCAGGACCCCAAAACACCACCCAGGACCCTCCATCCTGACCCAGAAGCCACCACCAGCACCCAGGAGTCACCAGCAGCTCCCAGGACCCCAAAACACCACCCAGGACCCTCCATCCTGACCCAGGACCCCAAAACACCACCCCAGGACCCCAAAACACCACCCAGGACCCCAAAACAGCACCCAGGACCCTCCATCCTGACCCAGGATCCCAAAACACCACCCAGGACCCCAAAACACCACCCAGGACCCCAAAACATCACCCAGGAACCCCCATCCTTACCCAGGACCCCAAAACACCACACAGGACCCTCCATCCTGACCCAGAAACCCAAAACACCACCCAGAACCCCACAACACCACCCAGGACCCCAAAACACCACCCAGGACCCTCCATCCTGACCCAGAACCCACCACCAGCACCCAGGGCCCACCAAACACCACCCAGGACCCCCATTCTGACCCCAAACCCTGCACTAACACCCAGGAGCCACCAGCAGTTCCCAGGACCCCAAAACACCACCCAGGACCCACCAAACACCACCCAGGAGCCTCCATCCTCACCCAGGAGCCACCAAACACCACCCAGGACCCCCATCCTGACCCAGGACCCCAAAACACCACCCAGGACTCCAAAACACCACCCAGGACCCTCCATCCTGACCCAGAAGCCACCACCAGCACCCAGGAGTCACCAGCAGCTCCCAGGACCCCAAAACACCACCCAGGACCCTCCATCCTGACCCAGGACCCCAAAACACCACCCCAGGACCCCAAAACACCACCCAGGACCCCCCATCCTCACCCAGGACCCCAAAACACCACTCAGGACCCCAAAACACCACCCAGGACCCACCATCCTGTCCCAGAACCCCAAAACACCACCCAGGACCCTCCATTCTGACCCAGGACCCCAAAACACCACCCAGGACCCTCCATTCTGACCCAGAACCCCAAAACACCACCCAGGAGCCTCCATCCTGACCCAGGACCCCAAAACACCACCCAGGACCCTCCATTCTGACCCAGAACCCCAAAACACCACCCAGGAGCCTCCATCCTGACCCAGGACCCCAAAACACCACCCAGGACCCCAAAACACCACCCAGGACCCCCCATCCTGACCCAGAACCCACCACCACCACCCAGGAGTCACCAGCAGCTCCCAGGACCCCAAAACACCACCCGGGACCCCAAAACACAACCCAGGGCCCCCCATCCTGACCCAGAACCCCAAAACACCACCCAGGACCCCAAAACACCACCCGGGACCCTCCATCCTGACCCGGGACCCCAAAACACCACTCAGGACCCCCCCATCTCCACCCAGAACCCACCATCAGCACCCAGGAACCACCAGTAGCTCCCAGGTCCCCAAAACACCACCCAGGACCCCAAAACACCACCCGGGACCCTCCATCCTGACCCGGGACCCCAAAACACCACTCAGGACCCCCCCATCTCCACCCAGAACCCACCATCAGCATCTGAGACCCCACTTCTCCACCCATGACCCCCCCAGCAGCACCCAGGACCCCAAAACACCACCCCAGGACCCCAAAACACCACCCCAGGACCCCAAAACACCACCCGGGACCCTCCATCCTGACCCAGAACCCACCACCAGCACCCAGGAACCACCAGTAGCTCCCAGGTCCCCAAAACACCACCCAGGACCCCAAAACACCACCCGGGACCCTCCATCCTGACCCGGGACCCCAAAACACCACTCAGGACCCCCCCATCTCCACCCAGAACCCACCATCAGCATCTGAGACCCCACTTCTCCACCCATGACCCCCCCAGCAGCACCCAGGACCCCAAAACACCACCCCAGGACCCCAAAACACCACCCCAGGACCCCAAAGCACCACCCAGGAGCCTCCATCCTGACCCAGGACCCCAAAACACCACCCAGGACCCCAAAACACCACCCAGGACCCCCCATCCTGACCCAGAACCCCAAAACACCACCCAGGACCCCAAAACAGCACCCAGGACCCCAAAACACCACCCAGGACCCTCCATCCTGACCCAGGACCCCAAAATACCACCCAGGAGCCTCCATCCTGACCCAGGACCCCAAAACACCACCCAGGACCCCAAAACACCCCCCAGGAGCCACCAAACACCACCCGGGACCCCTCCATCTCCACCCAGAACCCACCATCAGCATCTGAGACCCCACTTCTCCACCCAGGACCCCCCCAACAGCCCCCAGGACCCCAAAACACCACCCAGGACCCCAAAGCACCACCCAGGATCCTCCATCCTGACCCAGAACCCCAAAACACCACCCAGGACCCCAAAACACCACCCAGGACCCCCCATCCTGACCCAGAACCCCAAAACACCACCCAGGACCCCAAAACAGCACCCAGGGCCCCCCATCCTGACCCAGAACCCCAAAACACCACCCGGGACCCCAAAACAGCACCCAGGACCCTCCATCCTGACCCAGGACCCCAAAGCACCACCCAGGAGCCTCCATCCTGACCCAGGACCCCAAAACACCACCCAGGACCCCAAAACACCATCGAGGACCCTCGATCCCGACCCAGGACCCCAAAACACCACCCGGGACCCCAAAACACCACCCAGGACCCTCCATCCTCACCCTGGACCCCAGAACACCACCCAGGACCCTCCATCCCGACCCAGAACCCCAAAACACCCCCCAGGACCCCCCCAGGAGCGAGGACGGAGCTGGATCTGCTGGTGGATCCCAGATGGAACCTCGTGACTCAGTTTCCCTTTTGAGGGGACGTTCAGGGGTTCATTAGGGGTTCATTAAGGGTTCATTAGGGGTTCAGGAAGGGGTCATTAGGGAGTTCATTAGGGGTTAATGAAGGGGTCATTAGGGGGTTCATTAGGGGTTAATTAGGGAGTTCCCCTCCCCCCACCCGCAGGAGCCAACGCAACCATCAGCTGGCCCAGGAGTGGACGCGGCGGCTCCAGGACCACCTCGAGCTCCAGAGGTTCCTCCAGGACTGCCGCGAGGTCAGACCCGGCCTCCCGACCCCCCCCCGAGACCCCCGGACCCTCCCCCCAAAAACTCTGAGACCCCCCCCCCCCCAAAATTATCCATGGTGGGGGGCGAGCTCCAGGTTCTCCTGCAGGTGGGGAGTGGCCAGACCCCCTTGGTGTCACCTCTGGTGTCACCTGCAGGTCCATGGTGGGGTCCACATCAGGTCACTGGTGGGTTTTGGGGTGGGAGACCCCAAAAATCCCCCCCATAGTTGGACTGGGGGGGTCCCACCAGCCCCAGAGAGGCTCCTCAGCATCTCAGGGGGCTTCACCGGTGGTCGGGGTGGGACCTTCTGTGGTCCATCCTCAGCAGCTGCAAGGTCGGGGGGAGACCCAAAAATGTCCCCCCATGGATTTGAGGTCGGGCTTGGGGGTCCTCAAGACCCTCGGTGGTCCCCAAGATGCTCCTCAGCATCTCAGGGGGCTTCACCGGTGGTCAGGGTGGGACCTTCTGTGGTCCATCCTCAGCAGCTGCAAGGTCGGGGGGAGACCCAAAAATGTCCCCCCATGGATTTGAGGTCGGGCTTGGGGGTCCTCAAGACCCTCGCGAGTCCCACCAGCCCCACAGAAGCTCCTCGAGCCCCACAGATGCTCCTCAGCATCTCGGGGGGCTTCACCGGTGCTCAAGGTGGGACCTTCTGTGGTCCATCCTCAGCAGCTGCAAGGTCGGGGAGACCCAAAAATGTCCCCCCATGGATTTGGGGTCGGGGGGTCCCCAAGCCCTCCCCGGGTGTCCCCGCGCTGCTCCTCTGGGGGGGGGGCAATTCCCAGGATTTTGGGGGTGGGGGATTCCCAGGATTTTGGGGGTGGGGGATTCCCAGGATTTTGGGGTTGGGGATTCCCAGGATTTTGGGGTGAGGGAGTCCCAGGATTTTGGGGCTGGGGAATTCCCAGGATTTTGGGGTGAGGGAGTCCCAGGATTTTGGGGTGAGGGATTCCCAGGATTTTGGGGTTGGGGAGTCCCAGGATTTTGGGGTTGGGGAATTCCCAGGATTTTGGGGTGAGGGAGTCCCAGGATTTTGGGGTTGGGGAGTCCCAGAATTTTGGGGGTGAGGGAGTCCCAGGATTTTGGGGTGAGGGAGTCCCAGGATTTTGGGGTTGGGGGATTCCCAGGATTTTGGGGTGAGGGAGTCCCAGGATTTTGGGGTTGGGGGATTCCCAGGATTTTGGGTTGGTGGGGGGGGTCCATCCCCGGCAGCCCCGTTCCGGGAGGTTTGGCCGGATCCCGGCGGAGGCTCCTCGGGGCTCATCCGGCGCTCGCGCTCCGCCCGGGATCTGCTGCATCACGGCCGAGCCGCCACCGTCCTCATCCTCAGCCTTCATCCTCCATCCTCCCGCAGCCTCCGGGCAGCCTCCAGCGCCTTCCTCTTCCTCCTTCTCCATCCTCTTCGTCCTCCGTTCTCCATCCTCGTCCTCCGTTCTCCATCCTCATCCTCCTTTTCCATCCTCTTCATCCTCCTTCCCCATCCTCATCCTCCTCCCCCATCCTCTTCATCCTCCTCCCCCATCCTCTTCATCCTCCTTCCCCATCCTCATCCTCCTCTTCCATCCTCACCCCCCCCTCCACCATCTTCACCCCCCTCCATCCTCCCCCTCCTCCTCCATCATCCTCACCCCCCCTCCCCTCCCCCCCCGACCCTTCCAACCCCAAATCCGCCGGTTTTTGGGAAAAAAAAAAAAAAGGGGGGGGGGAGTGAGGGGGGAGAGGAGGAGGGGGCTCCTCTCGCCCTTTCCCTTCCTCTTTTTTTTGGGGGTTTTTTTTGGGGGGGGGAGGAAAGGGAAAAAAAAAAAAAGCGGGGGGGGGTCCTCCTCTTGCCCTTTTTCCGCTTTTTTTTTTGGAAAGGGGGGGGGGGAAACCCTGGATCGGGGGGGTGCTGAGCCGCCCCTCCCCCCGCAGCTGGATGGCTGGATCCGCGACAAGGCGCTGATGGCGGGGGACCCCTCGAGGGACCCCCCCCCGCGCCCCCCGAAACCGTGGCTGCAGCACCCCGCGTTCCTGGCCGAGCTGGCGCAGAACCGGGAATGGCTCGAGAGGATCGAGAAGGTTCGACGGGATTCGGGGGAGGGGGGGGGGATAAAAAAAAAATCATGGAAGGGGGCGGGTGGTCGCGGGGTGGGGGGGGGAGGGGCTGGGGGCGCTGTTGGGGAGGGGGGGGTTGGGGGTTCTGTTTCCCCCTCCCCCTCCCCTCCCCCCCCCCAGCGCGTTGCTGCAGCCCCCCCCCCCCCCCTCCCAGCCCCTCCCCCCCCCGTGGTTGCGTCGTTCGCCGCTGCAGCGCTGCAGCCCCCGCGTGGCCCCCCCGGGGGTCCCCAGGGTCCCCCCCCCCTCCCCCCGAGGTGTCCCCCCCCCCCACTGTCCCCGTGTCCCCTCCCCCCCCCCCCGGCGGTATCGCGATATTTCCCCCCCCCCCTCCAATTCCCAAAAAACCCCCCCCCGGTTGTCCCCCAGCCCAGCTGCCCCCCCCCAGCCCTGCACCCCCTTTTTTGCAGCCCCCCCTTCCCCCCCAAGCGACCCCAAAGATCCCCCCCACCC
Organism: Coloeus monedula; assembly: GCF_965178545.1. Classification (NCBI taxonomy): domain Eukaryota; kingdom Metazoa; phylum Chordata; class Aves; order Passeriformes; family Corvidae; genus Coloeus; species Coloeus monedula. Next base: position 2,124,949 of record NC_138813.1, on the reverse strand, counting down.
CCCCCCCCCCATATCCAACATCTCCTCCCCACCCCACCCCAAACGCCCCTCGTGATGAATTTGGGGGCCCCCCTGGACCCCCAAAACCCCCCCTTGACCCCATCACCCCCCCAGGGGAGAAGAAACTGCACCAACATCTCCCCAAACCCCCTCATGACAAATTTGGGGTCCCCCCTGGACCCCCAAAACCCCCTTGACCCCATCACCCCCATGAGAGGAGAAGAAGCTGCACCAACATCTCCCCAACCCCCTCGTGATGAATTTGGGGTCCCCCCCGGACCCCCAACCCCCCCCTTGACCCCATCATCCACCCCAGGAGGAGAAGAAGCTGCACCAACATCTCCCCAACCCCCTCGTGATGAATTTGGGGTCCCCTCTTGACCCCCAAAACCCACCCCAGGAGGAGAAGGAACTGCACCAACATCTCCCCAAACCCCCTCATGACAAATTTGGGGTCCCCCCTTGACCCCCAAACCCCCCCTTGTCCCCATCACCCCCACGAGAGGAGAAGGAGCTGCACCAACATCTCGCCAACCCTCTCGTGATGAATTTGGGGTCCCCTCTTGACCCCCAAAACCCCCCCCAGAGGAGAAGAAGCTGCACCAACATCTCCCCAACCCCCTGATGACAAATTTGGGGTCCCCCCTTGACCCCCAAACCTCCCCTTGACCCCATCACCCACCCCAGGAGGAGAAGAAGCTGCACCAACATCTCCCCAAACCCCCTCATGACAAATTTGGGGTCCCCCCTTGACCCCCAAACCTCCCCTTGACCCCATCAACCCCCATGAGAGGAGGAGCTGCACCAACATCTCCCCAACCCCCTCGTGATGAATTTGGGGTCCCCCCTGGACCCCCAAAACCCCACCTTGACCCCATCACCCACCCCAGGAGGAGACGGAGCTGCACCAACATCTCCCCAACCCCCTGATGACAAATTTGGGGTCCCCCCTGGACCCCCAAAACCCCCTTGTCCCCATCACCCACCCCAGGAGGAGAAGGAACTGCGCCAACATCTCCCCAAACCCCCTCATGACAAATTTGGGGTCCCCCCTGGACCCCCAAACCCCCCCTTGACCCCATCAACCCCCATGAGAGGAGAAGGAGCTGCACCAACATCTCCCCAACCCCCTCGTGATGAATTTGGGGTCCCCCCTGGACCCCCAAAACCCTCCTTGACCCCATAACCCCCATGAGAGGAGAAGGAGCTGCACCAACATCTCCCCAACCCCCTCGTGATGAATTTGGGGCCCCCCTTGACCCCCAAACCCCACCTTGACCCCATCACCCACCCCAGGAGGAGAAGAAGCTGCACCAACATCTTCCCAAACCCCCTCATGACAAATTTGGGGTCCCCCCTTGACCCCCAAAACCCCCTTGACCCCATCACCCCCATGAGAGGAGAAGAAGCTGCACCAACATCTCCCCAACCCCCTCGTGATGAATTTGGGTTCCCCCTGGACCCCCAAAACCCCCCTTGACCCCATCACCCACCCCAGGGGAGAAGAAACTGCACCAACATCTCCCCAAACCCCCTCATGACAAATTTGGGGTCCCCCCTTGACCCCCAAACCCCCCCTTGTCCCCATAACCCCCACGAGAGGAGAAGGAGCTGCACCAACATCTCGCCAACCCCCTCGTGCTGAATTTGGGGTCCCCTCTTGACCCCCAAAACCCACCCCAGAGGAGAAGAAGCTGCACCAACATCTCCCCAACCCCCTGATGACAAATTTGGGGTCCCCCCTGGACCCCCAAAACCCCCTTGACCCCATCACCCCCATGAGAGGAGGAGAAGCTGCACCAACATCTCCCCAACCCCCTGATGACAAATTTGGGGTCCCCCCTTGACCCCCAACCCCCCCTTGACCCCATCAACCCCCATGAGAGGAGAAGGAGCTGCACCAACATCTCCCCAACCCCCTCGTGATGAATTTGGGGTCCCCTCTTGACGCCCAAAACCCCACCTTGACCCCATCACCCACCCCAGGAGGAGAAGGAGCTGCACCAACATCTCCCCAACCCCCTCATGACAAATTTGGGGTCCCCCCTGGACCCCCAACCCCCCCCTTGACCCCATCACCCCCATGAGAGGAGGAGCTGCACCAACATCTCCCCAACCCCCTCGTGATGAATTTGGGGCCCCCCTTGACCCCCAAACCCCACCTTGACCCCATCACCCACCCCAGGAAGGTGAGGAGCTGGTGCAGGCCAAGCCGGAGCTGAGCGGGGCCGTGCGGCGGCAGCTGGAGGAGCTGCGGCGATGTTGGCTCGAGCTGGAGACCACGAGCCAGGCCCGGAGCCGGCGCTTGGCCGAGGCCGCGGCCGCCGAGCGCCTGGCGCGGAGCTACGCCGACATGGAGGCGCGGCTGGGCCGGCTCGAGGAGCAGCTGGAGACCGTGGGCAGCGGCTCCGCCGACCTGCGCAGCGTCAGCCGCCAGCTCAAGAGGCTGCAGGTGGGACTGGGGGGGAGACGCCAGGGACACCAGGTCTTGGGGGGATACCAGGTCTTGGGGGGATACCAGGTCTTGGGGGGATACCAGGTCTTGGGGGGACATCAGGTCTTGGGGGGATACCAGGTCTTGGGGGGACATCAGGTCTTGGGTGGACGTTGGGTGTTGGGAGGGATGTTGGGTGTTGGGGGTAGGTTCCAAGTCTTGGATGGTCATTGGGTGTTGGGGGGACATTGAGTGGTAGTGGGACACCAGGATGTGGACGGGACACCAGGATGTGAGGGGACACCAGGTCTTGGGGGGACACCAGGTCTTGGGGGGACGTTGGGTGTTGAGGGATGTTGGGTGTTGGGGGTAGGTTCCAAGTCTTGCATGGTCATCGGGTGTTGGGGGGACATTGGGTGTTGGAGGGACATCAGAATATGGGGGGACGTTGGGTGGTAGTGGGACACCAGGATGTGGAGGGGACACCAGGATGTGAGGGGACACCAGGTCTTGAGGGGACACCAGGCCTTGGGGGGACATTGGGTGGTGGGGGGAGAGAAGCTATGGAGAACACCAAGTCTTGGATGGTCATCGGGTGTTGGGGGGACATTGGGTGGTAGTGGGACACCAGGATGTGGAGGGGACCCCAGGTCTTGAGGGGACACCAGGATGTGAGGGGACACCAGGTCTTGAGGGGACACCAGGTCTTGGGGGGACACCAGGTCTTGGGGGGACGTTGGGTGTTGGAGGGATGTTGGGTGTTGGGGGTAGGTTCCAAGTCTTGCATGGTCATCGGGTGTTGGGGGGACATTGGGTGTTGGAGAGACATCAGGTCTTGGGAGGACGTTGGGTGGTAGTGGAACACCAGGATGTGAGGGGACACCAGGTCTTGGGGGGACATAGGGTGCTGGAGGGAGAGAAGCTATGGAGAACACCAAGTCTTGGATGGTCATTGGGTGCTGCGGGGACGTTGGGTGGTAGTGGGACATCAGGTCTTGGGGGGACGTTGGGTGGTAGTGGGACACCAGGATGTGGAGGGGACACCAGGATGTGAGGGGACACCAGGTCTTGAGGGGACACCAGGCCTTGGGGGGACATTGGGTGGTGGGGGGAGAGAAGCTATGGAGAACACCAAGTCTTGGATGGTCATCGGGTGTTGGGGGGACATTGGGTGGTAGTGGGACACCAGGATGTGGAGGGGACCCCAGGTCTTGAGGGGACACCAGGATGTGAGGGGACACCAGGTCTTGGGGGGACACCAGGTCTTGGGGGGACGTTGGGTGTTGAGGGATGTTGGGTGTTGGGGGTAGGTTCCAAGTCTTGCATGGTCATCGGGTGTTGGGGGGGACATTGGGTGTTGGAGAGACATCAGGTCTTGGGAGGACGTTGGGTGGTAGTGGAACACCAGGATGTGAGGGGACACCAGGTCTTGGGGGGACATAGGGTGCTGGAGGGAGAGAAGCTATGGAGAACACCAAGTCTTGGATGGTCATTGGGTGCTGCGGGGACGTTGGGTGGTAGTGGGACACCAGGATGTGGAGGGGACACCAGGATGTGGAGGGGACACCAGGTTTGGAGGGGACACCAGGTCTTGAGGGGACATTGGGTGCTGGGGGGAGAAAAGTTATGGAGAACACCAAGTCTTGCATGGTCATTGGGTGTTGGGGGGACATTGGGTGTTGGAGGGACATCAGAATATGGGGGGACGTTGGGTGGTAGTGGGACACCAGGATGTGGAGGGGACACCAGGATGTGAGGGGACACCAGGTCTTGGAGGGACGTTGGGTGTTGGAGGGACATTGGGTCTTGGGGGGACATTGGGTGCTGGGGTGAGAAGTTATGGAGAACACCAGGTCTTGGATGGTCATTGGGTGTTGTGGGGGACAACGGGTGTTGGAGGGACACCAGAATATGGGGGAACTCCAGGTTGTGGGGGACACCAAGTTATGAGGTAACACCAGGTTATGGGGGGACACCAGGTGCTGGGTGGACTTTGGGTGGCGTTGGGACATGAGGTTATGGGGGGACACAAGAGTTTGGGGGACACCAGATTATGGTGGACAGCAAATTATGAGGGGACACCAGGTTATGGGGTGACACCACAGTTTGGGGGACAGCGAATTATGGTGGACACCAAGTTATGGGGAGGACACCTGGTTTGGGTGGACACGAGATTATGGGGGGGGACACCACGTTATGGGAGGGACACCAGGTTATGGGGGTGACACCTGGTTTGGGGGGACACCAGATTATGGGGGGGGACACCACGTTAATAGAGGGACACCAGGTTATGGGGGTGACACCTGGTTTGGGGGGACACCAGGTTATGTGGAGACACCCAATGATGGGAGGGACACCAGATTATGGTGGACACCAAATTATGGACGCACCACGTTTTATGGGGAACACTCCATTGTGGTGCTGGAGGTCCCACCCTGGCCATCGTGGCCACCTTCCCGACCCCGTGTGTCCCCCGCGTGTCCCCAGACGATGGAGTCGCAGGTGGAGGAGTGGTACAAGGAGGTGGGCGAGCTGCAGGCGCAGGCGGCGGCGCTGCCGGCGCAGGCGGCCGGGCGGGACGTGGTGGGCGAGCGGCAGAGCGCGGTGGGGACGCGCATCGTGCGCCTCATCGAGCCCCTCAAGGAGCGCCGGAGGATCTTGCTGGCCTCCAAGGAGGTCCATCAGGTCAGCCATGAGCTGGAGGACGAGGTGGTGAGTACCGGGGTGAGGTAAGGTGGGGTGGGGTGGAAATGGGCGTGGAGTGGAGGTGGAGATGGAGATGGAGATGGGGATGGGGTGGAGATGGAGATGGGTGGAGATGGAGATGGGATGGAGATGGGTGGAGATGGGTGGAGATGGAGATGGAGATGGGGTGGGGTGGAAATGGAGATGGAGATGGAGATGGAGATGGAGATGGAGATGGAGATGGAGTGGGGACGGGGATGGGGAAGGGGATGGGTGGAGATGGAGGTGGAAATGGAGATGGAGATGGATGGAGATGGAGATGTGATGGAGATGGATGGGGGGAGATGGGTGGAGATGGGATGAGGGTGGAGATGGGATGGAGATAGATGGGGATGGAGATGGAAATGGGAAGGGGTGGAGATGAGATGGGATCGGGGTGGAGATGGGGATGGGGATGAAGATGAGGTAGGGATGGAGATGAAGATGGGATGAAGTTGGAGATGGATGCGATGGGGATGGAGATGAAGATGGGATGGGACGGGATGAAGTTGGAGATGGATGGGATGGAGATGGAGATGGGGTGGAGACGGAAATGGGGATGGGTTGGTCCTAAACTCCACCCAGTTGGTCCTAAACTCCCCCTGGCTGGTCCTTAACTCCACCTAAACCCCAGCCAGTCAGTCTTAAACTCCCGGTCAGTCCTAAACACCCCCTGATTACTCCTAGACCCCACCCAATCGGTCCTAAACCCCACCCGATTGGTCCTAAACTTCCCCAGTTGGTCCTAAACTCTCCCTGGTTGGTCCTAAACGCCACGTGCTCTACTCTAAACACCTGGTCAGTCCTAAATTCCCCCAGGTCAGAGCTGGGATGGAGACGGGATGGAGATGGAACTGGGGATGGGATGGAGATGAACACAGCAATGGGGATGGGGTGGGATGGGGGACACAGATGACGCCGAGGTCCACCCCCATCCCCAGATGTGGGTCCAGGACCGCCTGCCCTTGGCCATGCTGAAGGACCACGGCACCAACCTCCAGACCGTCCAACAGTTCATCAAGAAGAACCAGGTCAGCGCCCGCACCGCGGGAGAGGCGGGGGGACGCCCCACCCTGACCCCCCCACCCACCTCCACCCCACCCCACCCCTGCAGAACCTGCGCCGAGAGATCCAGGTGCACCGGCCCCGCGTGGACGAGGTGCTGGAACGCGCCGCCGCCGTTGCCTCCATCAAGAGCCCCGAGGCCGAGGGCGTCCGCTGCCTCCTGGAGCGGTTGGGGACGATGTGGGCGGAGCTGCAGGAGCAGACGGAGCGCCGGCAGCAGGCCCTGGATGCCACCTACCAGCTGGAGCAGTACTACTTCGACGTGGCCGAGGTGGAGTCGTGGCTGGGCGAGCAGGAGCTGCTCCTGATGAACGAGGAGAAGGGGAAGGTGCCCGTGGGGTTGGGTGGTTGGATTGAGTTGGTTGGGTTTGGTGGTTGGGTGAATTGGGGGTTGGGTTGGGTTGGTTGGGTGAGGTTGGGTTGGGGCCGTTGGGATGGTTTGATCAGGTGGATTGGGTTTGTTGGGTTGGTTGAGTTGGTGGGGTTGGGTTGGGTTGGTTGGGTGGGGTTGGTTGGATGAGTCGGGTTGGGTTGGTGGGGTCGGGTTGGTTGGGTTGGTTGACTTGGTTGGGTTGGTTGGATTGGTGGGGTGGTTGGATGAGTTGGGTTGGGTTGGTTGGGTGGTTGGGTTGGGTTGAGTGCATTGTTTGGGTGGCGGGGTTGAGTTGAGTGCTGTTGGGTTGAGATGGTTGGCTTGGTTGAGTTGGATTGAGTGCATTGATTGAGTTGGTTGGGTTGGGTTGGGTTGGGTTGGTTGGATTGGGTTGGTTGGGTGGGTTGGGTTGTTTGAGTTGTTGGGTTGGTTGGGTTGGGTTGGTTGGGTGGTTGGGTTGGTTGGGTTGGTTGGTTGGGTTGGTTGGGTTGGTTGAGTGGTTGGGTTGGGTTGGTTGGGTTGGGTTGGGTTGGGTTGATTGAGTGGTTGGTTGGGTTGGTTGAGTGGTTGGGTTGGCCAGGTTGGGTTGGGTTGGTTCGGTGGTTGGGTTGGGTTGGGTTGAGTTAATTGAGTTTCTTGGGTTGGTTGGGTGGTTGGGTTGGTTGGTTGGGATGGGTTGGGTTGGTTGAGTGGTTGGGTTGGTTGGTTGGGTTGGGTGGTTGGGTGGGGTTGGTTGGGTTGGGTTGGTTGGGTTGACTTGGTTGGGTTGGTTGGGTTGGGTTGGTTGAGTGGTTGGGTTGGGTTGGGTTGGGTTGGTTGGGTTGGGTTGGGTTGGTTGAGTGGTTGGTTGGGTGATTGGGTTGGTCGGGTTGGGTTGGGTTGGGTTGATTGAGTGGTTGGTTGGGTTGGTTGAGTGGTTGGGTTGGGTTGGGTTGGTTGGGTTGGGTTGGTTGCTTGAGTTGTTGGGTTGGTTGGGTTGGTTGTTTGAGTTGTCAGGTCGAGTGGGTTGGGTCAGGTTGGGTTGGGTTGGTCAGGTTGGGTTGGTCGGGTTGGGTTGGGTTGGTCGGGTTGGGTTGGGTTGGTCGGGTTGGGTTGGTCAGGTTGGGTTGGGTTGAGTTGAGTTCATTGAATTTCTTGGGTTGGTTGGGTGGGCTCTAATCTAAGACCCCCCCAACCCCTCCCCCCCCCCCCAGGACGAGCAGAGCACCCTCCAACTCCTCAAGAAGCACCTCCTCACCGAGCAAACCATCGAGAACTACGAGGAGACCATCGCCCAACTCTCCCGCCAGTGCCGCGCCCTCCTGGAGCTCGGCCACCCCCAGAGGTGCGCCCACCCCCCGCTCACCCCCGGCCCCCCCGGGCGCCGCCGCGGTGCCGCCGGGGCTGACGGGCGCTGTGTCCCTTGCCCAGCGAACAGGTCAGCAGGCGGCAGTCGCAGGTTGACCGGCTGTACGTGTCTCTGAAGGACCTGGTGGAGGAGCGCAAGGTCAAGCTGGAGCAGCAGTACTGGCTCTACCAGCTCAACCGCGAGGTGGACGAGCTGGAGCACTGGATCGCCGAGAAGGAGGTGGTGGCCGGCTCGCCCGAGCTGGGGCAGGACTTCGAGCACGTCACGGTGAGGACGGAGGGATGGACACGGCCAGGAGTGCGGTGGGGTGGCTTTTGTGCCGTGGTTGAGGGGGATGGAATGGTTGGTGGGGGTCGTGGTGGAGGTTCTGTGTCATGGTGGGGTCTTGATACCATAATGGGGGTTCTGGGGACTTTTCATGGTCCATGTTGGGTGTCCTGGCACCATCTTGGTGGTCCTGGGCACCATCCCTGCTCCATGTTGGGTGTCCTGGCACCGTTCTGGTGGTCCTGGGCACCATCCCTGCTCCATGTTGGGTGTCCTGGCACCATCTTGGTGGTCCTGGGCACCATCCCTGCTCCATGTTGGGTGTCCTGGCACCGTTCTGGTGGTCCTGGGCACCATCCCTGCTCCATGTTGGGTGTCCTGGCACCGTTCTGGTGGTCCTGGGCACCATCCCTGCTCCATGTTGGGTGTCCTGGCACCGTTCTGGTGGTCCTGGGCACCATCCCTGCTCCATGTTGGGTGTCCTGGCACCGTTCTGGTGGTCCTGGGCACCATCCCTGCTCCATGTTGGGTGTCCTGGCACCGTTCTGGTGGTCCTGGGCACCATCCCTGCTCCATGTTGGGTGTCCTGGCACCATCTTGGTGGTCCTGGGCATCATCCCTGCTCCATGTTGGGTGTCCTGGCACCGTTCTGGTGGTCCTGGGCACCATCCCTGTCCTGTGGTGGGTGTCTTGATACCATAATGGGGGTTCTGGGGACTTTTCATGGTCCATGTTGGGTGTCCTGGCACCGTTCTGGTGGTCCTGGGCACCATCCCTGCTCCATGTTGGGTGTCCTGGCACCGTTCTGGTGGTCCTGGGCATCATCCCTGCTCCATGTTGGGTGTCCTGGCACCGTTCTGGTGGTCCTGGGCACCATCCCTGCTCCATGTTGGGTGTCCTGGCACCGTTCTGGTGGTCCTGGGCACCATCCCTGTCCTGTGGTGGGGGTCTTGATACCATCATGGGGATTCTGGGGACCATCCATGAACCATGAGGGGTGTCCTGGCATCATCCTGGTGGTCCTGGGCACCATCCTGGTCATCTTGGGCACCATCCCAGCCCTACACCAGGGCTCCTGGCCATCATCTCGGTCCCCTGGCTGGAGGTCCTACCACCATCCTGGTGGTCCTGGTGGTCCTGGGCACCATCCTGATCATCTTGGGCACCATCCCAGCCCCACACCAGGGGTTCTGGACATCCCCTGGCTGGAGGTCCTACCACCATCCTGGTGGTCCTGGTGGTCCTGGGCACCATCCTGATCATCTTGGGCACCATCCCAGCCCCACACCAGGGGTTCTGGACATTCCCTGGCTGGAGGTCCTACCACCATTCTGGTGGTCCTGGTGGTCCTGGGCACCATCCTGGTCATCTTGGGCACCATCCCAGCCCCACACCAGGGGTTCTGGACATCCCCTGGCTGGAGGTCCTACCACCATTCTGGTGGTCCTGGTGGTCCTGGGCACCATCCTGATCATCTTGGGCACCAATCCAGCCCCACACCAGGGGTTCTGGACATCCCCTGGCTGGAGGTCCTACCACCATCCTGGTGGTCCTGGTGGTCCTGGGCACCATCCTGATCATCTTGGGCACCATCCCAGCCCCACACCAGGGGTTCTGGACATCCCCTGGCTGGAGGTCCTACCACCATCCCTGCCCCACCCCGGGGGTCCCAACCCCTGCCCACCCCTGACCCCTGCCCTACACCCCCCCTGGCCCACCTCAGCTGCTGCAGGAGAAGTTCCTGGAGTTCGCCAGCGAGACGGGCAGCGTGGGGCAGGAGCGCATCGCCGCCGTCAACCAGATGGTGGACGAGCTGATCGACTACGGCCACACGGACGCCGCCACCATCGCCGAGTGGAAGGACGGCGTCAACGAGGCCTGGGCCGACCTCCTGGAGCTGATGGAGACCCGCGCCCAGATGTTGGCGGCGTCCCACGAGCTGCACAAGTTCTTCAACGACTGCAAGGAGGTTTTGGGGCAGATCGAGGAGAAACGGCAGCGCCTGCCCGAGCTGGCGGCAAGGGAGGGCAGGACCTCGGCCGGCGCCTTGCAGAGGGCGTTGGGCGCCTTCGAGCACGACGTGGAGGTGCTGGTGACCCAGGTGAGGCAGCTGCAGGAGGGCGCGGCCCAGCTGCGGACGCTCTACGCCGGGGACAACGCCGAGGCCATCGCGGGGCGCGAGCAGGAGGTGCTGCGGGCGTGGAAGGAGCTGCTGGCGGCGTGCGAGGAGTGCCGGCTGCACGTGGCCAGCGTGGCCGACAAGATCCGCTTCGTGGGCACCGTCAGGGATCTGCTGGCCTGGATGGACGGGGTGCTCCACCAGATGGGCGCCGGGGAGAAGCCCAGGTAGGGGAGGTGACCAAGGACCAAGCCCTGGTCCATCCTAAGGTCCTGTGTCCTGGTCTGTCTGAGGATCTGTGTCCTGGTCCATCCATGGAGCCAAGGATCATGTCCTGGTCCATCCCAAAGCCCCATGTCCTGGCCCATCTAAGGACCTGTGTCCTGGTCCATCCATGGAGCCAAGGACCATGTCCTGGCCTCTTGTGGTGCCACCACCCCATGTCCTGGTCCATCTGAGGATCTGTGTCCTGGTCCACCCGTGGAGCCAAGGACCATGTCCTGGTCCATCCTAAAGCCCCACATCCTGGTCCATCCCAAAGCCCCATGTCCTGGTCCATCCCAAAGCCCCATGTCCTGGTCCACCATGACACCAAAGATCCATGTCCTGGTCCATCCCAAAGATCCACGTCCTGGTCCATCTCAAAGCCCCATGTCCTGGTCCATACCAAAGATCCACATCCTGCTCCATCATGACACCAAAGATCCATGTCCTGGTCCACCATGACACCAAGGATCCATGTCCTGGTCCATCCCAAAGATCCATGTCCTGGTCCATCATGACACCAAGGATCCGTGCCCTGCTCCACCATGACACCAAAGATCCATGCCCTGCTCCACCATGACACCAAAGATCCATGCCCTGGTCCATCATGACACCAAAGATCCATGCCCTGGTCCATCCCAAAGATCCATGCCCTGCTCCACCATGACACCAGAGATCCATGTCCTGGTCCACCATGACACCAAAGATCCATGCCCTGGTCCATCATGACACCAAAGATCCATGCCCTGGTCCATCATGACACCAAAGATCCATGCCCTGCTCCACCATGACACCAAAGATCCATGTCCTGGTCCATCATGACACCAAAGATCCATGTCCTGGTCCATCATGACACCAAAGATCCATGCCCTGCTCCACCATGACACCAAAGATCCATGTCCTGGTCCATCATGACACCAAAGATCCATGCCCTGCTCCACCATGACACCAAAGATCCATGTCCTGGTCCATCATGACACCAAGGTTCCATGCCCTGCTCCACCATGACACCAAAGAGCCATGCCCTGGTCCATCCCAAAGATCCATGTCCTGGTCCACCATGACACCAAAGATCCATGTCCTGGTCCACCATGACACCAAAGATCCATGCCCTGGTCCATCCCAAAGATCCATGTCCTGGTCCATCATGACACCAAGGATCCATGCCCTGGTCCACCATGACACCAAAGATCCGTGTCCTGGTCCACCATGACACCAAAGATCCATGCCCTGGTCCATCCCAAAGATCCATGCTCTGCTCCACCATGACACCAGAGATCCATGTCCTGCTCCACCATGACACCAAGGATCCGTGTCCTGCCCCATCAGGAGAACCCCACACCCTTCCAAGTTCCAAGGTCCCCTCCCAGCTGCCAAGGACCCCCCCCTCCATCCCCACCCCATGTCTGGGGTTTGGGACCATCCCTGTCCCTCCCCTGCCCCAGGGACGTGTCCTCAGTGGAGCTGCTGATGAACGACCACCAGGCCCTCAAGACCGAGATGGAGGCCCGGGCCAAGAACGTGGCCACCTGCCTGGAGCTGGGCAAGACCCTCATCCTCAGCAAGAGCCCAGCGGCCGACGAGGTGCCCGGGGAGGGTGGGTGATGTCGGCATGGGGCGTGGTGGAACTTTTGGGGTGTCCTGAGCCATCTGCCCCCTCCCCGCAGATCAAATCCCACATGGAGAAGCTGCTGGCAAAGAAGAAGGAGATGACGGACAAGTGGGACAAGCACTGGGAGTGGCTGCAGCAGAGTGAGTGCCACCCCGAGAGGACACCAGGGGGTCATCGGGTGTTGGGGTGGACATCGGATATCGGGGTGACATTGGGTGTTGGTAGGAACACCAGGTTTTGGGGGGGGGGGGGTGTTGAGTCTTGGAGGGACACCAGGTTTTGGGGTGGGGACACCAGATTCTGGGTTGACACCAGATTCTGGGGGACCATCAGATTCTGGGGGGTCACCAGATTATGGGGATCACCAGATTTTGGAAGTCACCAGATTATGGAGGAACCCCCAGGTCTTGGGGGGACATTGAGTAGTTGGAGAACATCAAATTATGGAGGACACCAAATTGGGGGGGGCACCAAATTATGGGGACCCACCAGATTATGGGGGCCACCAAATTGTGAGGGTCACCAGGTTATGGGGAACACCAAGAGACACCAGATCTTGGGGTGGGGACATTGGGTAGTGGGAGACAACCGATTATGGGGTGACACCAGCCTATGAAGGACACCAGCCTATGGAGGCCACCAAATGATGGGAAACACCAGTCTATGGGTGCCACCAGCTTATGGGGGGACACCAACCTCTGGAAGACACCAGACTATGGGTGACACCAGACTCTGAGGTGACCCCAACCCCCGCGGTGACCCCGTGTGGGTGACGGGCGGCCCCGGCTGTGCCGGCAGTGCGCGAGGTGCACCAGTTTGCGCAGGAGGCCGTGGTGGCCGACGCGTGGCTGACGGCCCAGGAGCCGCTGCTGAAGAGCCAGGAGCTGGGCAGCAGCGTGGACGAGGTGGAGCAGCTGATCCGGCGGCACGAGGCCTTCCGGAAGGCGGCGGCCGCCTGGGAGGAGAGGTTCAGCTCCTTGAGGCGCCTCACCACGGTAGGGCCACCGCGGGATGGGGACACCCCTGGGGTTGGGCCCTGCTCGGGGTCGGGGCAGCTGTGGGCTCAGCAGAACCATCTCCTCATCCCACCTTGATCTTCATCCTGTTCTCGTCTTCATCGCTGTTGCCATGGCTGGCTTCATCCTCATCTTCATCTCCATCTCCGTCTCCGTCTCCATCTCCGTCTCCGTCTCTGTCTTCGTCTTTGTCTCCATCTCCATCTCCATCTTCATCCCCATCTCCATCTCCGTCTCTGTCTTCGTCTTTGTCTCCATCTCCATCTCCATCTTCATCCCCATCTCCATCTCTGTCTCCGTCTCCATCTTTGTCTTCGTCTCCATCTCCATCTCCATTTCCATCTCCATCTCCGTCTCTCTCTCCATCTCTGTCTCCGTCTTTGTCTTCATCTCCATCTCCGTCTCCATTTCCATCTCCATCTTCATCCCCATCTTCATCTCCATTTCCATCTCCATCTTCATCCCCATCTTCATGTCCATTTCCATCTCCATCTCCATCCCATCTCCATCTCCTTCTCCATCTCCATCCCCATCCCCATCTTCATCTTCGTCTCCATCCCTGTCCCATCCCCAACTCCATCCCCGTCCCCATCCTTGTCCCCATCTCATCTCCATCAACATCTCCATCGTCTCCATCTGACCTCCATCATCACCACCTCCATCTCCATCTCCCATCTCCATCCCAAATCCCATTCCCACCCCATTCCCGCCCCGCAGATCGAGAAGCTCAAAGCCGAGCAGAACAAGCAGCCGCCGACGCCGCTCCTCACCCGGAAATTTCTGGGGGAACCCCCGGGAGGTCCCGACCCGCGCCGGCCGGAGCCGCGCGTCGCCTACGTCCGGCACGAGCTGCGGCCGGAGCGCCTCCAGCCCAAGCTCGACCGCGTCCAGGCACCTCTGACCGACGGGGCACCCACAGAGCCACCTCCTACCACCGCCACCACCGCTGCCACCCCCGCCGAGTCCCCGGCGCCCGCCAAGGCCGAGGAGCCCAGTGAGGTCCGACCGGGGCCGCCGGAGCGGCGTCGGGAGCGCCGGGAGCGCCGGCTGGAGCGGCAGGAGTCCAGCGAGCCGGAGCCGCCGCGGCACGATGGCAAGGGCGGCGGGTGAGCCAGGGGACGCCGCGGGGATGCCGCGGGGACGTTGAGGGGTCACCGGTGAGGGGACGGCGCTGACGTGACCCTGCCGTGGTCCCCAAATGTCCCCCAGCAGCAAAGCCACGCTGGCCGACATCGTGGAGCAGCTGCAGGAGAAGGAGGCAGGCGGCGCTGTGCCGGCTTCTGTGAGTCCTTGGTGGCCCCTTGGTGGCCCCTTGGTGGCCGCTTGGTGTCCCCTTGGTGGCCCCTTGGATTCCCCATTGTGTCCCCTGGGAATGCCCTTGGAGTCCTCTGAATGTCCCCTCGGTGTCACGTTGGTGTCCCCTCCGTGTTCCCCTGCTTGTGGGTGTCCCCTTGCTTGACCCTGGACATGCCCTCAGTGTCTCCTCAATGTCCCCTTGGGGTCCTCTGGGTGTCCCCTCAGTGTCCCCTCAGTGTCCCACTGGAGACCCCTCAGTGTCCCCTCATCGCTGTCTTCACCCTCATCTTCATCTCCATCCCCATCCCCATCCCCATCTCCATCTCCATCTCCATCTCCACCCCCATCCCCATCTCCATCTCCACCCCCATCCCCATCTCCATCTCCACCCCCATCTCCATCTCCATCCCCATCTCCATCTCCATCTCCATCTCCATCTCCATCTCCATCTCCATCTCCATCCCCATCCCCATCTCCATCCCCATCTCCATCTCCATCCCCATCTCCATCCCCATCTCCATCTCCATCTCCATCTCCACCCCCATCCCCATCCCCATCTCCATCCCCATCCCCATCTCCATCTCCACCCCCATCCCCATCTCCATTCCCATCTCCATCTCCATCTCCATCTCCACCCCCATCCCCATCTCCATCCCCATCTCCATCCCCATCTCCATCCCCTCCATGCCCCACCCAGGACCCCCCACCCTGACCTTTGTCCTCTGCTGTCCCACCCAGCCCCGTGACCGCGACTCCCCCGCCCGTCTCCCCGCTGGCCCCGAGGCCCTCCCGGAGCGGACCCCTCGCCCCGACCGTCCCCGCGCCCGCGACCGGCCGAAGCCGCGGCGCCGCCCGCGCCCCAAGGACTCGGCGCAGGGTCCAGGGGAGCCGCGGCGCTCGCGGTCGGCCCCGGCGCAGGGCAGCGCCCCCCCACCCCCACCGCCCCCCACCCACACGGTGACGCACGAGGGGTTCCTGCTGCGCAAGCACGAGCTCGACGGTGCCGGCAAGAAGGCGTCCAACAGGTTGGGGGATGGTGGGGGACGGGGAGAGGTGACGAAGGGTCACCTTCCTGGCCAGGAAGGGGTGGGGGGATATCAATGGAGGGGGTTCACCAAGGGTTGGGGTTCACCAAGAGTTGGGGTTCACCAAAGGTTGGGGTTCACCAAGGGTTGGGGGTCCATCAATGGAGGGGTTCACCAAAGGTTGGGGTTCACCAAGAGTTGGGGTTCACCAAAGGTTGTGGTTCACCAAGGGTTGGGGGTCCATCAATGGAGGGGTTCACCAAGGGTTGGGGGTTCATGAAAGCTTGGGGTTCACCAAGGGTTGGAGTTCCATTAATGAAGAAGATTCACCAAGAGTTGGAGGTTCACCAAGGGTTGGGGTTCACCAAGAGTTGGGTTCCATTAATGAAGAGGGTTCACCGAGGGTTGGTGGTTCACCAGAGGTTGGGGTTCATCAAGGGTTGGGGTTCCATCCATGGAGGACATGCACCAGAATTTGGGGGTTCACCAACTGTTGGGGTTCACCAAGAGTTGCGTTTCCATCCATGGAGGACATCCACCAAGATTTGGGGGTTCATCAAGGGTTGGGGTTCACCAAGGGTTGAGGTTCCATCAGTGGAGGGGTTCACCAAGAGTTGGGTGTTCGCCAAGGGTTGGGGTTCACCAAGAGCTGGGTTTCCATCCATGGAGGACGTCCACCAGAATTTGGGGGTTCACCAAGGGTTGGGTTTCACCAAGTGTTGGGGCTCACCGAGGGTTGGGGTTCATCAATGAAGAGGGTCCACCAAGGGTTGGGTTTCACCAAGTGTTGGGGTTCACCAAGGGTTGGGGTTCACCAAGAACTGGGCTTCCATCCATGGAGGACATCCACCAGAATTTGGGGTTGGGGTTCACCAAGGGTTGGGATTCCATCCATGGAGGACATCCACCAAGATTTGGGGGTTCATCAAGGGTTGGGGTTCACCAAGGGTTGGGGTTCCATCAATGGAGACGTTTCACCAAGGGTTGGGGTTCACCAAGGGTTGGGGGTTTACCAAAGGCTGTAGGTCCATCAATGGATGGGGTCTATCAGTCTTTGGGGGTCCACCAAGGGTTGGGGTTCACCAAGGGTTGGGGTTCCATCCATGGAGGACATCCACCAGGATATGGGGCTTCACCAAGAGTTGGGGTTCACCAAGTGTTGGGGTTCACCAAGGGTTGGGGTTCCATCCATGGAGGACATCCACCAGAATTTGGGGGTTCACCAAGAGTTGGGGTTCACCAAGGGTTGGGGTTCATCAATGAAGAGGGTTCACCATGGGTTGGGGTTCCATCCATGGAGGACATCCACCAGAATTTGGGGGTTCACCAAGGGTTGGGGTTCACCAAGGGTTGGGGTTCCATCCATGGAGGACATCCACCAGAATTTGGGGGTTCACCAAGGGTGGGTTCACCAAGGGTTGGGGTTCCATCCATGGAGGACATCCCCCAGAATTTGGGGGTTCACCAAGGGTTGGGGTTCACCAAGGGTTGGGGTTCCATCCATGGAGGACATCCACCAGAATATGGGGCTTCACCAAGTGTTGGGATTCACCAAGGGTTGGGGTTCACCAAGTGTTGGGATTCCATCCATGGAGGACATCCACCAGAATTTGGGGGTTCACCAAGGGTTGGGGTTCACCAAGGGTTGGGGTTCACCAAGGGTTGGGGTTCATCAATGAAGAGGGTTCACCAAGGGTTGGGATTCCATCCATGGAGGACATCCACCAGAATTTGGGGGTTCACCAAGAGTTGGGCTTCACCAAGGCTTGGGCTCCACCAAGAGCTGCGATTCCATCCATGAAGAACCTCCACCAAAAATTTGGGGCTTCCCCAAGATTTGGATCCCCTCCAACCCTTGATGCTCACCCCATGGGCCACCCCGAGCAGGTCCTGGGTGAACCTCTACTGCGTCCTGGCCAAGGGCGACCTGGGCTTCTACAAGGACGCCAAGGGGCCGGCGGCCGGGGCCACCCACGGCGGGGAGCCCCTGCTGAGCCTGCACCGCGCCGCCAGCGAGGTGGCCAACGACTACAAGAAGAAGAAGAACGTCTTCAAGCTCAAGTGAGTTCGGGGCCAACGCCGTTTTTGGGGTGGCCAACACCGTCTTTGGGGTGGCCAGCGCCGTTTTTGGGGTGGCCAATGCTGTTTTTGGGGTGGCCGAGGCCATTTTCTAGGTGACCGATGCCGTTTTTGGGGTGGCCAATGCCGTCTTTGGGGTGGCCGAGGTCATTTTCGAGGTGACGCCGTTTTTGGGGTGGCCAATGCCGTTTTTGGGGTGGCCAATGCTGTTTTTGGGGTGGCCAATGCCGTTTTTGGGGTGGCCAATGCCGTCTTTGGGGTGGCCGAGCCCATTTTCGAGGTGACGCCGTTTTTGGGGTGGCCAATGCCGTTTTTGGGGTGGCTAATGCCGTTTTTGGGGTGGCCGAGGCCGTTTTTGGGGTGGCCGACGCCGTTTTTGGGGTGGCCGAGCCCATTTTCGAGGTGACCGATGCCATTTTTGGGGTGGCCAATGCCGTTTTTGGGGTGGCCAATGCCGTCTTTGGGGTGGCCATTGCCGTTTTTGGGGTGGCCAATGCTGTCTTTGGGGTGGCCAACGCCGTTTTTGGGGTGGCCGAGGCCGTTTTTGGGGTGGCCAACGCCGTCTTTGGGGTGGCCGAGGCCATTTTCGAGGTGACGCCGTTTTTGGGGTGGCCAATGCTGTTTTTGGGGTGGCCAACGCCGTTTTTGGGGTGACCGACGCCGTTTTTGGGGTGGCCGAGGCCATTTTCGAGGTGGCCAACGCCGTTTTTGGGGTGACCAATGCCGTTTTTGGGGTGGCCAATGCCGTTTTTGGGGTGGCCAATGCCATTTTTGGGGTGGCCAACGCCGTTTTTGGGGTGGCCAGCGCCGTCTTTGGGGTGGCCAATGCCGTCTTTGGGGTGGCCAACGCCGTTTTTGGGGTGGCCAATGCCGTTTTTGGGGTGGCCAATGCTGTTTTTGGGGTGGCCAACGCCGTTTATGGGGTGGCCGAGGCCGTTTTTGGGGTGGCCAACGCCGTCTTTGGGGTGGCCAACGCCGTCTTTGGGGTGGCCAACGCCGTTTTTGGGGTGGCCAATGCCGTTTTTGGGGTGGCCGAGGCCATTTTTGGGGTGGCCAATGCCGTTTTTGGGGTGGCCGAGGCCGTTTTTGGGGTGGCCAATGCCATTTTTGGGGTGGCCAATGCCATTTTTGGGGTGGCCAACGCCGTTTTTGGGGTGGCCAGCGCCGTCTTTGGGGTGGCCAATGCCGTCTTTGGGGTGGCCAACGCCGTTTTTGGGGTGGCCAATGCCGTTTTTGGGGTGGCCAATGCTGTTTTTGGGGTGGCCAACGCCGTTTATGGGGTGGCCGAGGCCGTTTTTGGGGTGGCCAACGCCGTCTTTGGGGTGGCCAACGCCGTCTTTGGGGTGGCCAACGCCGTTTTTGGGGTGGCCAATGCCGTTTTTGGGGTGGCCGAGGCCATTTTTGGGGTGGCCAATGCCGTTTTTGGGGTGGCCGAGGCCGTTTTTGGGGTGGCCAATGCCATTTTTGGGGTGGCCAGCGCCGTTTTTGGGGTGGCCAATGCTGTTTTTGGGGTGGCCGAGGCCATTTTCGAGGTGACCGATGCCATTTTTGGGGTGGCCGAGGCCGTTTTTGGGGTGGCCGAGGCCGTTTTTGGGGTGGCCGAGGCCATTTTCGGGGTGGCCAACGCCGTTTTTGGGGTGGCCGAGGCTGTTTTTGGGGTGGCCGAGGCCGTTTTTGGGGTGTCGTGTTGATTTTGGGGTTTCTGAGGGCACTTTTGGGGTGTCTGGTGCCATTTTTGGGGCATCTGATGCCACTTTTGGGTCTTGTGTTGATTTTGGTGGGGTCTGGTGCCACTTTTGGGTTCTCTGACGCCATTTTTGGGGTGTCTGATGCCTTTTTTGGGGTGTCTGATGCCATTTTTGGGGTGGCCGAGGCCGTTTTTGGGGTGTCGTGTTGATTTTGGGGTGTCTGAGGGCACTTTTGGGCTCTCTGGTGCCATTTTTGGGGCATCTGAAGCCACTTTTGGGTGTCATGTTGATTTTGGGGTGTGTGGTGCCTTTTTTGGAGCCTCATGTTGATTTTGGTGGGGTCTGATTCCACTTTTGGGGTCTCTGATGCCATTTTTGGGGTCTCTGGTACCATTTTTGGGCTCTCCGGTGCCATTTTGGGGGTGTCTGACACCACTTTTGGGGTCTTGTGTTGATTTTGGGGTGTCTGATGCCACTTTTGGGGTTCTGATGCCTTTTTTGGGGTGTCTGATGCCATTTTTGGCATGGCCGAGGCCGTTTTTGGGGTGTCGTGTTGATTTTGGGGTGTCTGACGGCACTTTTGGGGTTCTGGTGTCATTTCTGGGGTCTCCTGTTGATTTTGGCGGGATCTGGTGCCATTTTTGGGGTCTCTGATGCCATTTTTGGGGTCTGATGCCACTTTTGGGGTCACATGTTGATTTTGGGGTCTCTGGTGCCATTTTTGGAGTCTCATGTTCATTTTGGAGTGTCTGATGCCACTTTTGGGGTTTCTGATGCCATTTTGGGGTCTCTGATGCCATTTTTGGGGTCTTGTGTTGATTTTGGGGTGTCTGATGCCACTTTTGGGGTTTCTGATGCCATTTTGGGGTCTCTGATGCCATTCTGGGCTCTCCGGTGCCATTTTTGGGGTGTCTGACACCATTTTTGGGGTCTCCTGTCGATTTTGGGGCATCTGAAACCATTTTGGGGTCTCTGATGCCATTTTTGGGGTCTTGTGTTGATTTTGGGGTGTCTGATGCCACTTTTGGGGTCTCTGGTGCCATTTTTGGGGTCTCTGGTACCATTTTTGGGCTCTCCGGTGCCATTTTGGGGTTGTCTGACACCATTTTTGGGGTCTCCTGTCGATTTTGGGGCATCTGAAACCATTTTGGGGTCTCTGATGCCATTTTGGGGTCTCCTGGTGATTTTGGCGGGGTCTGATGCCATTTTTGGGGTCTCTGGTGCCATTTTTGGGGTCTCTGGTACCATTTTTGGGCTCTCCGGTGCCATTTTTGGGGTGTCTGACACCATTTTTGGGGTCTCCTGTCGATTTTGGGGCATCTGAAACCATTTTGGGCTCTCTGATGCCATTTTGGGGTCTCCTGGTGATTTTGGCGGGGTCTGATGCCATTTTTGGGGTCTCTGGTGCCATTTTTGGGGTATCTGGTACCATTTTTGGGCTCTCCGGTGCCATTTTTGGGGTGTCTGACACCACTTTTGGGGTCTCCTGTCGATTTTGGGGGGGCTCTGATGCCCCGCACCCCTGGAGGACACGGTGAGAACGTTCCTGTCTTGTAGGACCAGCGACGGGAGCGAGTTCCTGCTGCAGGCCAAGGACGAGGTGCGGCTTTGGGGGCTTTTGGGGGGCCTTTGTTGGGTTTGGGGGGGTCTCCTGGGGATTTTGGGGGGTCTGATGGGGGTTTTGGGGGTTTCATGGGGATTTTGGGGGGTTTCATGGTGGTTTTGGGGGTTTCATGGTGGTTTTGGGGGTTTCATGGGGGTTTTGGGGGTTTCCTGGGGATTTTGGGGGGTCTGATGGGGGTTTTGGGGGTTTCATGGGGGTTTTGGGGGTTTCATGGGGGTTTTGAGGGGTTTCATGGGGGTTTTGGGGGGTTTCATGGGGGTTTTGGGGGTTTCATGGGGATTTTGGGGGGTTTCATGGGGGTTTTGGGGGTTTCCTGGGGATTTTGGGGGGTCTGATGGGGGTTTTGGGGGTTTCATGGGGGTTTTGGGGGTTTCATGGGGGTTTTGAGGGGTTTCATGGGGGTTTTGGGGGGTTTCATGGGGGTTTTGGGGGTTTCATGGGGATTTTGGGGGGTTTCATGGGGGTTTTGGGGGTTTCATGGGGATTTTGGGGGGTTTCATGGGGTTTTGGGGGGTTTCATGGGGGTTTTGGGGGGTTTCATGGGGATTTTGGGGGGTCTGATGGGGGTTTTGGGGGTTTCATGGGGATTTTGGGGTTTTCATGGTAGTTTTGGGGGGTTTCAGGGTCGTTTTGGGGGTTTCATGGAGGTTTTGAGGGAATCTCATGGAGGTTTTGGGGGTTTCATGAAGGTTTTGAGGTGTTTCATGGGGTTTTGGGGGTTTCATGGAGGTTTTGGGGGATCTCATGGGGTTTTGGGGGATCTCATGGTGGTTTGGGGGGGTTTCATGGGGGTTTTGGGGGTTTCATGGGCGTTTTGAGGGTTCTCATGGGGATTTTGGGGGGTTTCATGGAGGTTTTGGGGGGTTTCATGGTCGTTTTGGGGATTTCATGGAGGTTTTGAGGGAATCTCATGGAGGTTTTGGGGGGTTTCATGATGGTTTTGGGGGTTTCATGGTGGTTTTGGGGGTTTCATGGAGGTTTTGAGGTGTTTCATGGGGTTTTGGGGGTTTCATGGAGGTTTTGAGGTGTTTCATGGTGGTTTTGGGGGTTTCATGGAGGTTTTGGGGGGGTTTCATGGGGGTTTTGGGAATTTCATGGGGTTTTGGGAATTTCATGGGGGTTTTGAGGGGTTTCATGGGGATTTTGGGGGGTTTCATGGTGGTTTTGGGGGGTTTCATGGGGGTTTGGGGGTTTCATGGTGGTTTTGAGGGATCTCATGCGGGTTTTGAGGGGTTTATGGGGATTTTGGGGGTTTATGGGGATTTTGGGGTTTTCATGGTTCTTTCGGGGGGTTTCATGGGGGTTTTGGGGGTTTCAAGGGGGTTTTGGGCGTTTCATGGTGGTTTTGGGGGGTTTCATGGGGGTTTTGGGTGTTTCATGGAGGTTTTGGGGGCCTCATGGAGGTTTTGGGGGTTTCATGGAGCTTTTGGGGGTTTCATGGTGGTTTTGGGGGATCTCATGGGGGTTTTGGGGGTTTCATGGGGATTTTGGGGTTTTCATGGTAGTTTTGGGGGGTTTCATGGTGGTTTTGGGGGTTTCATGGAGGTTTTGAGGGAATCTCATGGAGGTTTTGGGGGGTTTCATGATGGTTTTGGGGTTCTCATGTTGGTTTTGGGGGTTTCATGGTGGTTTTGGGGGATCTCATGGAGGTTTTGGGGGTTTCATGGAGGTTTTGAGGTGTTTCATGGGGTTTTGGGGATCTCATGGTGGTTTTGAGGGGTTTATGGGGATTTTGGGGGGTTTCATGGTTCTTTCGGGGGGTTTCATGGTGGTTTTGGGGGTTTCAAGGGGGTTTTGGGCGTTTCATGGTGGTTTTGGGGGGTTTCATGGTGGGTTTTGGGGGTTTCATGGAGGTTTTGGGGGCCTCATGGTGGTTTTGGGGAATCTCATGGGGTTTTGAGGGATCTCATGGTGGTTTGGGGGGGTTTCATGGGGGTTTTGGGGGATTTCATGGGGGTTTTTGGGGGTTTATGGGGATTTTGGGGTTTTCATGGTTCTTTCGGGGGGTTTCATGGGGGTTTTGGGGGTTTCATGGGGGTTTTGGGGGTTTCATGGGGATTTTGGGGGATCTCATGGAGGTTTTGGGGATTTCATGGAGGTTTTGGGGGTTTCATGGAGCTTTTGGGGTGTTTTATGGAGGTTTTGGGGGATTTCATGGAGGTTTTGGGGTGTTTCATGGTGCTTTTGGGGGTTTATGGGGGTTTGGGGGTCTCATGGCGGTTTTCGGGGTTTCATGGTGGTTTTGGGGGTTTCATGGGCGTTTTGAGGGATCTCATGGAGGTTTTGAGGTGTTTCATGGGGCTTTTGAGGGGTTTCAGGGTGGTTTTGGGGGAATCTCATGGAGGTTTTGGGGGGGTTTCATGATGGTTTTGGGGGTTTCATGGTGGTTTTGGGGGTTTCATGGAGGTTTTGAGGTGTTTCATGGGGTTTTGGGGGTTTCATGGAGGTTTTGGGGGATCTCATGGGGTTTTGAGGGATCTCGTGGTGGTTTGGGGGGGTTTCATAGGGGTTTTGGGAATTTCATGGAGGTTTTGGGAATTTCATGGGGGTTTTGAGGGGTTTCATGGGGGTTTTGGGGTTTTCATGGTAGTTTTGGGGGGTTTCATGGTCGTTTTGGGGGTTTCATGGAGGTTTTGAGGGATCTCATGGAGGTTTTGGGGGTTTATGGGGATTTTGGGGTTTTCATGGTAGTTTTGGGGGGTTTCATGGTGGTTTTGGGGGTTTCATGGAGGTTTTGAGGGAATCTCATGGAGGTTTTGGGGGGTTTCATGATGGTTTTGGGGGTTTCATGGAGGTTTTAGGGGTTTCATGATGGTTTTGGGGATTTCATGGGGGTTTTGGGGGTTTCATGGAGGTTTTGGGGTTTCATGGTGGTTTTGGGGGATCTCATGGGGTTTTGAGGGATCTCATGGTGGTTTTGGGGGATTTCATGGCGGTTTTGGGGATTTCATGGGGGTTTTGGAGGGTTTCATGATGGTTTTGGGGGATCTCATGGAGGTTTTGTGGGTTTCATGGAGGTTTTGAGGTGTTTCATGGGGTTTTGGGGGATCTCATGGTGGTTTTGGGGGGTTTCATGGGGGTTTTGGGGTTCTCATGGAGGTTTTAGGGGTTTCATGGAGGTTTTGGGGGATTTCATGGTGGTTTTGGGGGTTTCGTGGTGGTTTTGGGGGTTTCATGGGGGTTTTGGGGGATTTCATGGTGGTTTTGGGGGGTTTCATGGGGGTTTTGGGGTTCTCATGGAGGTTTTAGGGGTTTCATGGAGGTTTTGGGGGATTTCATGGGGGTTTTGGGTGTTTCATGGGGGTTTTGGGGGTTTCATGGTGGTTTTGGGGGCTTTCATGGAGGTTTTGAGGTGTTTCATGGGGCTTTTGAGGGGTTTCAGGGTGGTTTTAGGGGGTTTCATGGGGATTTTGGGGGGTTTCATGACGTTTTGAGGGATCTCGTGGTGGTTTTGAGGGTTCTCATGGGGATTTTGGGGGGTTTCACGATGTTTCTCGGGGGTTTCATGAGGTTTTTGGTGGTTTCATGGTGGATTTTGGGGTGGTTCATGGTGGTTTTGGGGGTTTATGGGGGTTTGGGGGTTTCTTGGTGGTTTTGAGGGATCTCATGGTGGTTTTGAGGGTTCTCATGGGGATTTTGGGGGGTTTCATGAGGTTTTGGGGGTTTCATGGTGTTTTGAGGGATCTCATGGTGGTTTTGAGGGTTCTCATGGGGATTTTGGGGGGTTCTCATGGGGATTTTGGGGAGTTTCATGAGGTTTTGGGGTGTTTCATGGGGGTTTGCGGGATCTCATGGTGGTTTGAGGGTTCTCATGGGGATTTTGGGGAGTTTCATGACGTTTTGGGGGGGTTTTATGGTGGTTTGAGGGATCTCATGGGGGTTTTGAGGGTTCTCATGGGGATTTTGGGGGGTTTCACGACGTTTCTCGGGGGTTTCACGACGTTTTTGGCGGTTTCATGGTGGATTTTGGGGTGGTTCATGGTGGTTTTGAGGGGGTTTATGGAGGTTTGGGGGGTTTCATGGTGGTTTTGAGGGTTCTCATGGTGGTTTTGGGGGTTTCATGGAGATTTTGGGGGATCTCATGGTGGTTTTGAGGGATCTCATGGGGGATTTTGGGGGGTTTCATGACGTTTTGAGGGATCTCATGGGGGTTTTGAGGGTTCTCATGGGGATTTTGGGGGGTTTCATGAGGTTTTGGGGGGGTTTCATGGTGGTTTGAGGGATCTCATGGGGGTTTTGAGGGTTCTCATGGGGATTTTGGGGGGTTTCATGACGTTTGGGGGGGGTTTCATGGTGGTTTTGGGGGGTTTCATGGTGGTTTTGGGGGATCTCGTGGTGGTTTTGCCGGTTCTCATGGGGATTTTGGGGGGTTTCATGACGTTTTGGGGGGTTTCACGACGTTTTGAGGGATCTCATGGTGGTTTTGCGGGTTCTCACGGCGATTTTGGGGGGTTTCACGACGTTTTGAGGGATCTCATGGGCGTTTTGCGGGTTCTCATGGGGATTTTGGGGCGTTTCACGACGTTTCTCGGGGCTTTCACGACGTTTTTGACGGTTTCGTGGTGGATTTCGGGGCGTTCCCCCCCCGGTTCAGGACGACATGCAGGGCTGGCTGCGGGCGCTGGCCGCCAGCGTGCAGGAACACGCCGAGCTGGCGCGGTGGAACCAGGGCCTCCTCACCACCTCCTCCACCGACGAGGGGCTCCCCCGGCGCGACCCCGAGCGGCCCCGACGGAAGTGACCCCGCCCCGAGCCCCCGATTTCGGGGTCCCGGCCCCCTCCCCACCCCCCCTTTGCCCCAGCACAAGCCATAGAGCCGGGGGGGGCCCCGCGCGCCGCCGTTGTACAAATGTAATAAAGCACCCGCTGCACCCCCACGTCGGCCTGCGGGGGCTTTGGGGGTGGCCGGGGGGGGTTGGGAGAGACTTGGGGGGGTTGGGAGTGACTTGGGGGGGGGTTAGGAGCGATTTGGGGGGGTTTAATAGCGACTTGGGGGGGGTTGGGATGGACTGGGGGGGGTTGGGAGCGACTTGGGGGGGTTGGGAGAGACTTGGGGGGGGTTGGGAGTGACTTGGGGGGGGTTAGGAGCGATTTGGGGGGGTTTAATAGCGACTTGGGGGGGGTTGGGATGGACTGGGGGGAGTTGGGAGAGACTTGGGAGGGTTGGGATGGACTGGGGGGGCTTTGGGAGTAACTGGGGGGGTTGGGAGCGACTTGGGGGGGTTGGGATGGACTGGGGTGGGTTGAGAGCGACTTGGGGGGGTTGGGAGAGACTTGGGGGGGTTGGGATGGACTGGGGGGGTTGGGAGCGACTTGGGGGGGTTGGGATGGACTGGGGGGGTTTGGGAGCGACTTGGGGGGGTTGGGAGCAACTTGGGGGGGTTTAGGAGCGACTTGGGGGGGTTGGGATGGACTGGGGGTGGTTTAGGAGCGACTTGGGGGGGCTTAGGAGCGACTTGGGGGGATTTAGGAGCGACTTGGGGGGGTTTAATAGCGACTTGGGGGGGGTTGGGATGGACTGGGGGGAGTTGGGAGAGACTTGGGGCGGTTTAGGAGCGACTTGGGGGGGTTGGGATGGACTGGGGGGGCTTGGGAAGGACTGGGGGGGTTTAGGAGCGATTTGGGGGGGTTGGGAGTGACCTGGGGGGGTTTGGGAGCGACTTGGGGGGGTTTAGGAGCGACTTGGGGGGGTTGGGATGGACTGGGGGGGTTTAGGAGCGATTTGGGGGGGTTGGGAGAGACCTGGGGGGGGGTTGGGAGCAACTTGGGGGGGGTTGGGAGAGACTTGGGGTGGTTTAGGAGTGACTTGGGGGGGTTGGGAGCGACTTGGGGGGGTTGGGAGCAACTTGGGGGGGTTGGGATGGACTGGGGGGGAGTTGGGAGCGACTTGGGGGGGTTGGGATGGACTGGGGGGGTTTAGGAGCGACTTGGGGGGGTTGGGAGCGACTGGGGGGGTTTAGGAGCGACTGGGGGGGGTTTAGGAGCGATTTGGGGGGGTTGGGAGTGACCTGGGGGGGTTTTGGAGCGACTTGGGGGGGTTGGGATGGACTGGGGGGGTTTAGGAGCGACTTGGGGGGGTTGGGAGAGACTTGGGGGGGTTTAGGAGCGACTTGGGGGGGTTGGGAGTGACCTGGGGGGGTTTAGGAGCGACTTGGGGGGGTTGGGAGTGACCTGGGGGGGTTTAGGAGCGACTTGGGGGGGTTGGGAGAGACTGGGGGGGGGTTAAGGAGCGACTTGGGGGGGGTTGGGATGGACTGGGGGGGTTTAGGAGCGACTTGGGGGGGTTGGGATGGACTGGGGGGGCTTTGGGAGTGACTGGGGGGGTTTAGGAGCGACTTGGGGGGGTTTGGGATGGACTGGGGGGGGTTGGGAGAGACTTGGGGGGGTTGGGATGGACTGGGGGGGGTTTAGGAGCGATTTGGGGGGGTTGGGATGGACTGGGGGGGTTGGGAGTGATTTGGGGGGGCTGGATCTGACTCGGGGCGGTTTCAAATCAACTTGGGGGCAGTTTAGGACTGACTTGGGGCGGTTTAGGAGCGACTTGGGGGGGTTTAGGAGCGACTTGGGGACTTTGGGCTGGATTTTAGGCCCACTTGGGTGGATTTGGGGCCTCTTTGGATGATTTTAGGCCAAACCAGAGGGGTTTAGGCCGGATTTTAGGCCTCTTTGGCCAATTTTAGGCCGGTTTGGGTGATTTTAGACCAAACCAGGTGGTTTTAGGCCAGATTTGAGGCCTCTTTGGGGGATTTTAGGCCTCTTTGGGTGATTTTAGGCCAAACCAGAGGTGTTTAGGCTGCATTTTAGGCCCTTTTGGCCAATTTTAGGCCAGTTTGGCTGATTTTATGCTGCATTTTAGGCCCCTTTAGTCAATTTTAGACCAAACCTGATGGGTTTTAGGCCCTTTTGGCCGATTTTAGGCCGCTTTGGGTGATTTTAGGCCAAACCAGGTGGGTTTTAGGCCGGATTTTAGGCCCCCTTGGGTGATTTTAGGCCAAACCAGGTGGGTTTAGGCCGAATTTTAGGCCGGTTTGGGTGGTTTTAGACAAAATCAGTGAGTTTTAGGCTGGATTTTAGGCCCCTTTGGGTGATTTTAGGCCAAACCAGGTGGCTTTAGGCCGGATTTTAGGCCGGTTTGGGTGATTTTAGGCCTCTTTGGGTGATTTTATGGTGCATTTTAGGCCCCTTAAGCCGACTTTAACCCAAACCTGATGGGTTTTAGGCTGGATTTTAGGCTCTTTTGGCCAATTTTAGGCCAGTTTGGCTGATTTTAGGCCCAACCAGGTGGTTTTAGGCTGGATTTTAGGCCGCTTTGGCCGATTTTAGGCCTCTTTGGGTGATTTTAGGTCAAACCCGATGGGTTTTAGGCCGGATTTTAGGCCCCCTTGGCTGATTTTAGGCCAAACCAGGTGGTTTTAGGCTGGATTTTAGGCCGGCTTGGGTGATTTTAGCCCAAACCAGGTGGGTTTAGGCCGGATTTTAGGCCTCTTTGGCCAATTTTAGGCCCTTTTGGCTGATTTTAGGCCAAACCAGGTGGGTTTAGGCTGGATTTTAGGCCCCTTTGGGTGCTTTTAGACCAAACCAGGTGGTTTTAGGCTGGATTTTAGGCCTCTTTGGGTGATTTTAGACCAAATCTGATGGCTTTTAGGCCGGATTTTAGGCCGGCTTGAGTGATTTTATCCCAAACCTGATGGCTTTAGGCCGGATTTTAGGCCGGCTTGGGTGATTTTAGCCCAAACCTGATGGGTTGAGGCCGGATTTTAGGCCCTTTTAGGTGATTTTAGGCCAAACGGGGCCCTTTTAGGACCGCGCGCCGCTTTGGCCACGCCCCTTCCCTTAACCCCGCCCCCTCCCCCTCATAATTCCCGCCCTTCCCTCGCTCCCGCCCCTTCCATTCATAATTCCCGCCCATCCTTTAGCCCCGCCCCCTTCCATTCACAACCACGCCTCCCTCAAGCCACGCCCCCTTCGCGATCAAGCCACGCCCATCTCCTGGCGCGGCCCCGCCCGCGCATGCGCAGAGCACCCGGAAGTTGCTCCCCCTGGGCGCCGCCATCTTTGCTCCCGGTCCCCCGGCCCGGCTCCAGCATGTCCGAGACCTACGGTGGGAGCGGGGGGGGGCTATAGGGGATCTATAGGGGATCTATAGGGGCCTAGAGGGGGTCCAGAGGGTCGGGGTGGCCCTAAAGGGGGTCTGGGGTCCCTATAGGGGATTTGAGGGTCCCTATAGGGGATTTGGGGGCGCTTTAAGGGCTCTTTGAGGGGTTTGGGGGGGTCTATAGGGGATCTATAGGGGGTCCCGGGGGGCCTAGAGGGGGTCCAGAGGGTCGGGGTGGCCCTAAAGGGGATTTGGGGGTCCCTATAGGGGATTTGAGGGGGGTCTGAAGGTCCCTATAGGGGATTTGGGGGGGCTTTAAGGGGTCTTTGAGGGGTTTGGGGGGGTCTATAGGGGATCTATAGGGGATCCTGAGGGGCCTGGAGGGGGTCCAGAGGGTCGGGGTGGCCCTAAAGGGGGTCTGGGGTCCCTATAGGGGATTTGAGGGTCCCTGAAGGGGATTTGAGGGGGCTTTAAGGGCTCTTTGAGGGGTTTGGGGGGGTCTATAGGGGATCTATAGGGGGTCCTGGGGTCCCTATCGGGGGTTTGGGGGGGTCTATAGGGGATTTGGGGGGGGTCTGGGGTCCCTCTAGGGGGTCTGGAGGGGCCTGTAGGGGGTTTGGGGGGGTCTATAGGGGATCTATAGGGGGTCCCGGGGGGCCTAGAGAGGGTCCAGAGGGTCGGGGTGGCCCTAAAGGGGATTTGGGGGTCCCTATAGGGGATTTGGGGGGGCTTTAGGGGGTCTTTGAGGGGTTTGGGGGGGTCTATAGGGGATCTATAGGGGGTCTGGGGTCCCTCTAGGGGGTCTGGAGGGGCCTGTAGGGGGTTTGGGGGGGTCTATAGGGGATCTATAGGGGGTCCTGGGGGGCCTAGAGGGGGTCCAGAGGGTCGGGGTGGCCCTAAAGGGGTTCTGAAGATCCCTATAGGGGATTTGAGGGGGGTCTGGGGGTCCCTATAGGGGATTTGGGGGCGCTTTAAGGGCTCTTTGAGGGGTTTGGGGGGGGCTATAGGGGATCTATAGGGAGTCCTGAGGGGCCTAGAGGGGGTCCAGAGGGTCGGGGTGGCCCTAAAGGGGATTTGGGGGTCCCTATAGGGGATTTGAGGGGGGTCTGGGGGTCCCTAAAGGGGGTTTGGGGTCCCTATAGGGGATTTGAGGGTCCCTATAGGGGATTTGAGGGCGCTTTAAGGGGTCTCTGAGGGGTTTGGGGGGGCTATAGGGGATTTAAGGGGGTCCTGGGGTCCCTATCGGGGGTTTGGGGGGGGCTATAGGGGATCTATAGGGGATCTATAGGGGGTCCCGGGGGGCCTAGAGAGGGTCCAGAGGGTCGGGGTGGCCCTAAAGGGGATTTGGGGGTCCCTATAGGGGATTTGAGGGTCCCTATAGGGGATTTGGGGGCGCTTTAAGGGCTCTTTGAGGGGTTTGGGGGGATCTATAGGGGATCTATAGGGGGTCCCGGGGGTCTTAGAGAGGGTCCAGAGGGTCTGGGTGGCCCTAAAGGGGATTTGGGGGTCCCTATAGGGGATTTGAGGGGGGTCTGAAGGTCCCTACAGGGGGTTTGGGAGGTTTGGGGTCCCTATAGGGGATTTGAGGGTCCCTATAGGGGATTTGGGGGCGCTTTAAGGGCTCTTTGAGGGGTTTGGGGGTCCCTATAGGGGATTTAAGGGGGTCCTGGGGTCCCTATAGGGGATTTGAGGGGGGTTTGAGGGTCCCTATAGGGGGTTTGGGGGCGCTTTAAGGGGTCTTTGAGGGGTTTGGGGGGGTCTATAGGGGATCTATAGGGGGTCCTGGGGTCCCTATCGGGGGTTTGGGGGGGTCTATAGGGGATTTGGGGGGGGTCTGGGGTCCCTCTAGGGGGTCTGGAGGGGCCTGTAGGGGGTTTGGGGGGGGCTATAGGGGATCTATAGGGGGTCCCGGGGGGCCTAGAGGGGGTCCAGAGGGTCGGGGTGGCCCTAAAGGGGATTTGGGGGTCCCTATAGGGGATTTGAGGGGGGTCTGAGGGTCCCTATAGGGGATTTGAGGGGGGTCTGAGGGTCCCTATAGGGGATTTGGGGGCGCTTTAAGGGGTCTTTAAGGGGTTTGGGGGGGTCTATAGGGGATCTATAGGGGGTCCCGGGGGGCCTAGAGAGGGTCCAGAGGGTCGGGGTGGCCCTAAAGGGGGTCTGGGGTCCCTATAGGGGATTTGAGGGGGGTCCCTATAGGGGATTTGAGGGGGCTTTAAGGGGTCTTTGAGGGGTTTGGGGGGGTCTATAGGGGATCTATAGGGGGTCCTGGGGTCCCTATCGGGGGTTTGGGGGGGTCTATAGGGGATTTGGGGGGGGTCTGGGGTCCCTCTAGGGGGTCTGGAGGGGCCTGTAGGGGGTTTGGGGGGGTCTATAGGGGATCTATAGGGGATCTA
The DNA here is from genome assembly GCF_965178545.1 of Coloeus monedula. Lineage (NCBI taxonomy): Eukaryota > Metazoa > Chordata > Aves > Passeriformes > Corvidae > Coloeus > Coloeus monedula. Next base: position 2,093,527 of record NC_138813.1, on the reverse strand, counting down.
TAGGGGGTCCTGGGGGGCCTAGAGGGGGTCCAGAGGGTCGGGGTGGCCCTAAAGGGGATTTGGGGGTCCCTATAGGGGATTTGAGGGGGTCTGAGGGTCCCTATAGGGGATTTGGGGGCGATTTAAGGGGTCTTTGAGGGGTTTGGGGGGGTCTATAGGGGATCTATAGGGGGTCCTGGGGTCCCTATCGGGGGTTTGGGGGGGTCTATAGGGGATTTAAGGGGGTCTGGGGTCCCTCTAGGGGGTCTGGAGGGGCCTGTAGGGGGTTTGGGGGGGGCTATAGGGGATCTATAGGGGGTCCTGGGGGGCCTAGAGGGGGTCCAGAGGGTCGGGGTGGCCCTAAAGGGGGTCTGGGGTCCCTATAGGGGATTTGAGGGGGGTCTGAAGGTCCCTGAAGGGGATTTGGGGGCGCTTTAAGGGGTCTTTGAGGGGTTTGGGGGGGTCTATAGGGGATCTATAGGGGGTCCCGGGGGGCCTAGAGAGGGTCCAGAGGGTCGGGGTGGCCCTAAAGGGGGTCTGGTGGTCCCTATAGGGGATTTGAGGGGGGTCTGAAGGTCCCTATAGGGGATTTGGGGGCGCTTTAAGGGGTCTTTGAGGGGTTTGGGGGGGTCTATAGGGGATCTATAGGGGATCCTGAGGGGCCTGGAGGGGGTCCAGAGGGTCTGGGTGGCCCTAAAGGGGATTTGGGGGTCCCTATAGGGGATTTGAGGGGGGTCTGAGGGTCCCTATAGGGGATTTGGGGGCGCTTTAAGGGGTCTTTGAGGGGTTTGGGGGGGTCTATAGGGGATCTATAGGGGATCCTGAGGGGCCTAGAGAGGGTCCAGAGGGTCGGGGTGGCCCTAAAGGGGGTCTGGGGTCCCTATAGGGGATTTGAGGGGGGTCTGGGGGTCCCTATAGGGGATTTGGGGGCGCTTTAAGGGGTCTTTGAGGGGTTTGGGGGGGTCTATAGGGGATCTATAGGGGATCCTGAGGGGCCTAGAGGGGGTCCAGAGGGTCGGGGTGGCCCTAAAGGGGATTTGGGGGTCCCTATAGGGGATTTAAGGGGGTCTGGGGTCCCTCTAGGGGGTCTGGAGGGGCCTGTAGGGGGTTTGGGGGGGGCTATAGGGGATCTATAGGGGGTCCTGGGGGGCCTAGAGGGGGTCCAGAGGGTCTGGGGGTCCCTAAAGGGGGTCTGGGGTCCCTATAGGGGATTTGGGGGTCCCTATAGGGGATTTGAGGGGGGTCTGGGGTCCCTATAGGGGATTTGAGGGTCCCTATAGGGGATTTGGGGGCGCTTTAAGGGGTCTCTGAGGGGTTTGGGGGGGTCTATAGGGGATCTATAGGGGGTCCTGGGGTCCCTATCGGGGGTTTGGGGGGGTCTATAGGGGATTTAAGGGGGTCTGGGGTCCCTCTAGGGGGTCTGGAGGGGCCTGTAGGGGGTTTGGGGGGGTCTATAGGGGATCTATAGGGGATCTATAGGGGGTCCTGGGGGGCCTAGAGGGGGTCCAGAGGGTCGGGGTGGCCCTAAAGGGGGTCTGGTGGTCCCTATAGGGGATTTGAGGGGGGTCTGAGGGTCCCTAAAGGGGGTCTGGGGTCCCTATAGGGGATTTGGGGGTCCCTATAGGGGATTTGAGGGGGGTCTGAGGGTCCCTGAAGGGGATTTGGGGGCGCTTTAAGGGGTCTTTGAGGGGTTTGGGGGGGGCTATAGGGGATCTATAGGGGGTCCCGGGGGGCCTAGAGAGGGTCCAGAGGGTCGGGGTGGCCCTAAAGGGGGTCTGGGGTCCCTATAGGGGATTTGAGGGTCCCTGAAGGGGATTTGAGGGCGCTTTAAGGGGTCTTTGAGGGGTTTGGGGGGGTCTATAGGGGATCTATAGGGGGTCCTGGGGTCCCTATCGGGGGTTTGGGGGGGTCTATAGGGGATTTAAGGGGGTCTGGGGTCCCTCTAGGGGGTCTGGAGGGGCCTGTAGGGGGTTTGGGGGGGGTCTATAGGGGATCTATAGGGGGTCCTGGGGGGCCTAGAGGGGGTCCAGAGGGTCGGGGTGGCCCTAAAGGGGATTTGGGGGTCCCTATAAGGGATTTGAGGGGGGTCTGAGGGTCCCTATAGGGGATTTGGGGGCGCTTTAAGGGGTCTTTGAGGGGTTTGGGGGGGTCTATAGGGGATCTATAGGGGGTCCTGGGGTCCCTATCGGGGGTTTGGGGGGGCCTATAGGGGATTTAAGGGGGTCTGGGGTCCCTATGGGGGGTTTGGGGGGGTCTATAGGGGATTTGAGGGGGTCTGGGGTCCCTATAGGGGGTCTGGGGGGTCTCTATAGGGGATTTGAGGGGGTCTGGGGGTCCCTATCGGGGGTCTGGGGGGGTCTATAGGTGATTTAAGGGGTCCCTATGGGGGATTTGGGGGGGGTCTATAGGGGATTTAAGGGGGTCTGGGGTCCCTATAGGGGATTTGGGGGGGTCTGGGGTCCCTATAGGGGATTTAAGGGGGTCTGGGGTCCCTATAGGGGATTTGGGGGGGGTCTATAGGGGATTTAAGGGGGTCTGGGGTCCCTATAGGGGATTTAAGGGGGTCTGGGGTCCCTATAGGGGATTTGGGGGGGTCTGGGGTCCCTATAGGGGATTTAAGGGGGTCTGGGGTCCCTATAGGGGATTTGGGGGGGGTCTATAGGGGATTTAAGGGGGTCTGGGGTCCCTATAGGGGATTTAAGGGGGTCTGGGGTCCCTATAGGGGGTTTGGGGGGGTCTATAGGGGATTTAAGGGGGTCTGGGGTCCCTATAGGGGATTTGGGGGGGGTCTATAGGGGATTTAAGGGGGTCTGGGGTCCCTATAGGGGATTTGGGGGGGTCTGGGGTCCCTATAGGGGATTTAAGGGGGTCTGGGGTCCCTATAGGGGATTTAAGGGGGTCTGGGGTCCCTATAGGGGATTTGGGGGGGTCTGGGGTCCCTATGGGGGGTCTGGGGGGTCTATAGGGGGTCTCGGGGACCTTATGGAGGGTCCTGGGGGGTTCTGAGGGTCCCTGGGGGGGTTGGGGGGGTCTCCATAGGGGATTTTGGGGGTCCCTAAAGGGAATTTTGGGGTTTCTAGAGGGAATTTTTGGGAATTTTGGGGTCCTTAAAGGGAATTTTGGGGAATTTTGGCATTTCTATTGGGAATTTTGGGGTCCCTAAAGGGAATTTTGGGGTCTCTGTTGGGAATTTTTGGGAATTTTAGGTCCCTAGAGGAAATTTTTGGGAATTTTGGGTTTTCTATTGGGAATTTTGGGGTCCCTAGAGGGAATTTTTGGGAATTTTGGAGTTTCTATTGGGGATTTTGGGGTTCTTATAGGGAATTATGGGGTCTCTGTTGGGAATTTTTGGGAATTTTGGGGTCCAATCGTGGGAATTTTTGGGAATTTTGGGTCCCTAGAGGAAATTATTGGGAATTTTGGGGTCCTTAAAGGGAATTTTGGGGTCCTTAAAGGGAATTTTGGGGTCTCTGTTGGGAATTTTTGGGAATTTTGGGGTCCTTAGAGGGAATTTTTGGGAATTTTGGGTCCTTAAAGGGAATTTTGGGGTCCTTAAAGGGAATTTTTGGGAATTTTGGGGTCCCTAGAGGGAATTTTTGGGGATTTTGGGGTTTCTATTGGGAATTTTGGCGTCCCTAAAAGGAATTTTGGGGTCCCCAGAGGGAATTTTTGGGAATTTGGGGTCCTTAAAGGGAATTTTGGGGTCTCTGTTGGGAATTTTTGGGAATTTTGGGGTTTTTATTGGGAATTTTGGGTCCTTAAAGAGAATTTTGGGGTCTCTGTTTAGAATTTTTGGGAATTTTGGGTCCTTAAAGGGAATTTTGGGGTCCCCAGAGGGAATTGTTGGGAATTTGGGGTCCTTATGGGGAATTTTGGGGTCTCTGTTGGGAATTTTTGGGAATTTTGGGGTCCAAATGTGGGAATTTTTGGGAATTTTGGCATTTCTATTGAGAATTTTGGGGTCCTTATAGGGAATTTTTGGGAATTTTGGGGTCCAAACATGGGAATTTTGGGGAATTTTGGGTCCCTAGAGGAAATTATTGGGAATTTTGGGGTTTCTATTGGGAATTTGGGGGATTGTGGGGTCTTTAAAGGGAATTTTGGGGTCTCTGTTGGGAATTTTTGGGAATTTTGGGGTCCTTAGAGGGAATTTTTGGGAATTTTGGGTCCTTAAAGGGAATTTTGGGGTCCTTAAAGGGAATTTTTGGGAATTTTGGGGTCCCTAGAGGGAATTTTTGGGGATTTTGGGGTTTCTATTGGGAATTTTGGCGTCCCTAAAAGGAATTTTCGGGTCCCTAGAGGGAATTGTTGGGAATTTTGGGTCCTTAAAGGGAATTTTGGGGTCCCTAGAGGGAATTATTGGGAATTTTGGGGTTTTTATTGGGAATTTTGGGTCCTTAAAGAGAATTTTGGGGTCTCTGTTTAGAATTTTTGGGAATTTTGGGGCTTCTATTGGGAATTTTGGGATCCCCAGAGGGAATTGTTGGGAATTTGGGGTCCTTAAAGGGAATTTTGGGGTCTCTGTTGGGAATTTTTGGGAATTTTGGTTCCCTAGAGGGAATTTTTGGGAATTTTGGGGTCCCTAGAGGGAATTTTTGGGAATTTGGGGTCCTTAAAGGGAATGTTGGGGTCTCTGTTGGGAATTTTTGGGAATTTTGGGGTCTCTGTTGGGAATTTTTGGGAATTTGGGGGTTTCTATTGGGAATTTTTGTGAATTTTGGGTCCTTAAAGGGAATTTTGGGGTCCCTAGAGGGAATTTTTGGGAATTTTGGGGTTTTTATTGGGAATTTTGGGTCCTTAAAGAGAATTTTGGGGTCTCTGTTTAGAATTTTTGGGAATTTTGGGGTCCTTAAAGGGAATTTTGGGGTCCCCAGAGGGAATTGTTGGGAATTTAGGGTCCTTAAAGGGAATTTTGGGGTCTCTGTCGAGAATTTTTGGGAATTTTGGGGTCCCTAGAGGAAATTTTTGGGAATTTTGGGTCCTTAAAGGGAATGTTGGGGTCTCTGTTGGGAATTTTTGGGAATTTTGGGGTCTCTGTTGGGAATTTTTGGGAATTTGGGGGTTTCTATTGGGAATTTTTGTGAATTTTGGGTCCTTAAAGGGAATTTTGGGGTCCCTAGAGGGAATTTTTGGGAATTTTGGGGTTTTTATTGGGAATTTTGGGTCCTTAAAGAGAATTTTGGGGTCTCTGTTTAGAATTTTTGGGAATTTTGGGGTCCTTAAAGGGAATTTTGGGGTCCCCAGAGGGAATTGTTGGGAATTTGGGGTCCTTATGGGGAATTTTGGGGTCTCTGTTGGGAATTTTTGGGAATTTTGGGGTCCAAATGTGGGAATTTTTGGGAATTTTGGCATTTCTATTGAGAATTTTGGGGTCCTTATAGGGAATTTTTGGGAATTTTGGGGTCCAAACATGGGAATTTTGGGGAATTTTGGGTCCCTAGAGGAAATTTTTGGGAATTTTGGGGTTTCTATTGGGAATTTTGGGGTCCTTAAAGGGAATTTTTGGGAATTTTGGGGTCCTTATGGGGAATTTTGGGGAATTTTCGGGTCCCTGAAAGGAATTTTTGGGAATTTTGGGGTCCCCAGAGGGAATTTTTGGGAATTTGGGGTCCTTAAAGGGAATTTTGGGGTCCCCAGAGGGAATTGTTGGGAATTTGGGGTCCTTAAAGGGAATGTTGGGGTCTCTGTTGGGAATTTTTGGGAATTTTGGGGTCCCCAGAGGGAATTTTTGGGAATTTTGGGTCCTTAAAGGGAATTTTGGGGTCCTTAAAGGGAATTTTTGGGAATTTTGGGGTCCCTAGAGGGAATTTTTGGGGATTTTGGGGTTTCTATTGGGAATTTTGGCGTCCCTAAAAGGAATTTTCGGGTCCCTAGAGGGAATTTTTGGGAATTTTGGGTCCTTAAAGGGAATTTTGGGGTTTCTATTGGGAATTTTTGGGAATTTTGGGGCTTCTATTGGGAATTTTGGGGTCCCCAGAGGGAATTGTTGGGAATTTGGGGTCCTTAAAGGGAATCTTGGGGTCCAAACGTGGGAATTGTTGGGAATTTGGAGGTTTCTATTGGGAATTTTTGGGAATTTTGGGTCCTTAAAGGGAATCTTGGGGTCCTTAAAGGCAATTTTTGGGAATTTTGGGGTCCAAACGTGGCAATTTTGGGGAATTCTTTTCCCAGATTTCCTCTTCAAGTTCCTGGTGATCGGCAGCGCCGGCACCGGCAAGTCCTGCCTGCTGCACCACTTCATCGAGAGCAAGTGTAGGGGAATTTCGGGAATTTTGGGGATTTGGGGAATTCTGGGGGATTTGTGGATTTTTTGGGATTTTTTGGGGAATTTTTTTGGATTTTCTGGGGCTTTTCTGGGGGCATTTTTGAGGTTTTTTGGCGTTTTTGGGGCATTTTTTGGGGTGTATTTAGGTGGGGTTTGGGGACGTGTTGGGGTTTTGGGAGAATTTTGGGAATTTGGGGAATTCTGGGGGATTTATGGAATTTTGGGGAATTTTTTTGGAATTTTTGGGGGATTCTTTGGGGTTTTTTTGGGGCATTTTTGAGGTTTTGTGTCATTTTTGGGGCATTTTTTGGGTGTATTTAGTTGGGGTTTGGGGACATGTTGGGGTGTAGGGAGAATTTTTGGGAATTTGGGGAATTCTGGGGGATTTGTGGAACTTTCGGGAATTTTTTTGGAATTTTTTTGGATTTTCTGGGGGATTTTTTGGGGTGTTTTCGAGGTTTTTTGGTGTTTTTGTGTCATTTTTGGGGTGTATTTAGTTGGGGTTTGGGGACGTGTTGGGGTGTAGGGAGAATGTGTGGGAATTTTGGGAATTCTGGGAATTCTGGGGGATTTGTGGAATTTTTGGGGGAATTTTTGGGAATTTTTTTGGAATTTTTGGGGATTCTTTGGGGTTTTTTTGGGGCATTTTTGAGGTTTTGTGTCATTTTTGGGGCATTTTTTGGGTGTATTTCGGTGGGGTTTGGGGACATGTTGGGGTTTTGGGAGAATTTTTGGGAATTTGGGGAATTCTGGGGGATTTGTGGATTTTTTGGGATTTTTTGGGGAATTTTTTTGGATTTTCTGGGGCTTTTTTGGGGGCATTTTTGAGGTTTTTTGGCGTTTTTGGGGCATTTTTTCGGGTGTATTTAGTTGGGGTTTGGGGACCTGTTGGGGTTTAGGGAGAATTTTGGGAATTTGGGGAATTCTGTGGGATTTGTGGAATTTTGGAGAATTTTTTTGGAATTTTTGGGGATTCTTTGGGGTTTTTTGGGGCATTTTTGAGGTTTTGTGTCATTTTTGGGGCATTTTTTGGGTGTATTTAGTTGGGATTTGGGGACATGTTGGGGTTTAGGGAGAATTTTGGGAATTCTGGGGGATTTGTGGATTTCGGCGGAATTTTTGGGAATTTTTGGGGCATTTTTCAGGCATTTTCGAGGCTTTTTTCTATTTTGGGGGGGCATTTTTGGGGGTGGTTTTTGTTGCTTTTTTGGGGCAATTCAGGGGGAATTCTCAGGAATTTGGGGAATATTTTCGGAATTTTTTCGGCGCCGTTCTCAGGCTCTCTCGTCATTTTTTTGGCGCCGTTTTGGAGCCTTTTCCCCCCTTGTTTTTTCAATAAAACGGCGCTTTGGATTCCGATTTTTTTCGGGATTTGGGGAATGGGATTTTTTGGGAATTCCGGATCCTTCTGGGCTCTCCCCATTCCCATTCCCATTCCCATTCCCAGTCAAGCAGGATTCCAACCACACCATCGGCGTGGAATTCGGCTCCAAGGTCGTCAACGTGGGCGGCAAAACCGTCAAGCTGCAGATCTGGGACACGGCCGGCCAGGAGAGGTTCAGGTAGCTCCTTTTCCCCACTTTTCCCCACTTTTCCCCACTTTTCCCCACTTTTCCCCACTTTTCCCCACTTTTCCCCACTTTTCCCCACTTTTCCCCACTTTTCCCCGTTTTTCCTGATTTTTCCTGCTTTTTCCTGATTTTTCCTGATTTTTTCCCGATTTTTTCCTTGTTTTTTATCTTTTTTTTTCTGTTTTTCCCCCATTTTTTCTGATTTTTTCCCTCAGTTTTTTCCAATTTTTCCTGGTTTTTCCCACTTTTCCCCACTTTTCCCCACTTTTCCCCACTTTTCCCCACTTTTCCCCACTTTTCCCCACTTTTCCCCACTTTTCCCCACTTTTTCCCACTTTTTCCCACTTTTCCCTGCTTTTTCCTGCTTTTTCCTGATTTTTCCTGATTTTTTCCCGATTTTTTCCCGATTTTTTCCTTGTTTTTAATCTTTTTTTTTCCTGTTTTTCCTCCATTTTTTCTCATTTTTTCCCTCAGTTTTTCCTATTTTTTCCTGGTTTTTCCCACTTTTTCCCACTTTTTCCCACTTTTCCCCACTTTTTTCCGCTTTTTCCTGATTTTTTCCTGATTTTTTCCTTGTTTTTTATCTTTTTTTCCCTGTTTTTCCCTCTTTTTTCCTTCATTTTTCCCCTCATTTATTCCTATTTTTTCCTGGTTTTTCTCTTTTTTTCCCACTTTTCCCCACTTTTCCTCTCTTTTCCCCTTTTTTCCCAATTTTTTCCTCTTTTTTTACCTTTTTCCCCCTGTTTTTCCCCTCATTTTTTCTCTCATTTTTTCTCTCATTTTTTCTCTCATTTTTTCTCTCATTTTTTCTCTCATTTTATCCCTCATTTTTTCCTATTTTTTCCTGTTTTTTCCCACTTTTCCCCACTTTTTCCCGCTTTTTCCTGATTTTTCCTGCTTTTTTCCCGATTTTTTCCTTGTTTTTTATCTTTTTTTTTCCTGTTTTCCCCCATTTTTTCTGATTTTTTCCCTCAGTTTTTCCTATTTTTTCCTGGTTTTTCTCACTTTTCCCCACTTTTCCCCACTTTTTCCCACTTTTTCCCGCTTTTCCCCGCTTTTTTCCCGATTTTTTCCTTGTTTTTTATCTTTTTTTTTCTGTTTTTCCCCCATTTTTTCTGATTTTTTCCCTCAGTTTTTTCCAATTTTTCCTGGTTTTTCCCCACTTTTCCTCACTTTTCCCCACTTTTCCCCACTTTTTCCCGCTTTTCCCCGCTTTTCCCCGCTTTTTCCCGCTTTTTCCTGATTTTTCCTGCTTTTTTCCCGATTTTTTCCTTGTTTTTTATCTTTTTTTTTCCTGTTTTCCCCCATTTTTTCTGATTTTTTCCCTCAGTTTTTCCTATTTTTTCCTGGTTTTTCTCACTTTTCCCCACTTTTCCCCACTTTTTCCCACTTTTTCCCGCTTTTCCCCGCTTTTTTCCCGATTTTTTCCTTGTTTTTTATCTTTTTTTTTCTGTTTTTCCCCCATTTTTTCTGATTTTTTCCCTCAGTTTTTTCCAATTTTTCCTGGTTTTTCCCCACTTTTCCTCACTTTTCCCCACTTTTCCCCACTTTTTCCCGCTTTTCCCCGCTTTTCCCCGCTTTTTCCCGCTTTTTCCTGATTTTTCCTGATTTTTCCTGATTTTTTCCCGATTTTTTCCTTGTTTTTTATCTTTTTTTTTTCCTGTTTTTCCCCCATTTTTTCTCGTTTTTTCCCTCAGTTTTTCCTATTTTTTCCTGGTTTTTCTCTTTTTTCCCCACTTTTCCCCACTTTTCCCCACTTTTCCCCACTTTTCCCCACTTTTCCCCGCTTTTTCCCGCTTTTTCCTGATTTTTCCTGATTTTTTCCCGATTTTTTCCCGATTTTTTCCTTGTTTTTAATCTTTTTTTTTCCTGTTTTTCCTCCATTTTTTCTCATTTTTTCCCTCAGTTTTTCCTATTTTTTCCTGGTTTTTCCCACTTTTTCCCACTTTTCCCCACTTTTTTCCGCTTTTTCCTGATTTTTTCCTGATTTTTTCCTTGTTTTTTATCTTTTTTTCCCTGTTTTTCCCTCTTTTTTCCTTCATTTTTCCCCTCATTTTTTCCTATTTTTTCCTGGTTTTTCTCTTTTTTTCCCACTTTTCCCCACTTTTCCTCTCTTTTCCCCTTTTTTCCCAATTTTTTCCTCTTTTTTTACCTTTTTCCCCCTGTTTTTCCCCTCATTTTTTCTCTCATTTTTTCTCTCATTTTTTCCCTCATTTTTTCTCTCATTTTTTCCCTCATTTTTTCCCTCATTTTTTCCTATTTTTTCCTGTTTTTTCCCACTTTTCCCTACTTTTTTCCCACTTTTCCCCACTTTTCCCCGCTTTTCCCCGCTTTTTTCCCGATTTTTTCCTTGTTTTTAATTTTTTTTTTTCCTGTTTTTCCCCCATTTTTTCTCATTTTTTCCCTCAGTTTTTTCCAATTTTTCCTGGTTTTTCTCTTTTTTTCCCACTTTTCCCCACTTTTCCTCTCTTTTCCTCTTTTTTCCCAATTTTTTCCTCTTTTTTTACCTTTTTCCCCCTGTTTTTCCCCTCATTTTTTCTCTCATTTTTTCTCTCATTTTTTCTCTCATTTTTTCTCTCATTTTTTCTCTCATTTTTTCTCTCATTTTTTCTCTCATTTTTTCCCTCATTTTTTCCTATTTTTTCCTGTTTTTTCCCACTTTTCCCCACTTTTCCCCACTTTTCCCTGCTTTTTTCCCGATTATTTCCTTGTTTTTAATCTTTTTTTTTCCTGTTTTTCCCCCATTTTTTCTCATTTTTTACCTCAGTTTTTCCTATTTTTTCCTGGGTTTTCCCCCTTTTCCCCCCTTTTCCCCCCTTTTCCCCCCTTTTCCCCCCTTTTCCCCCCTTTTCCCCACTTTTTCCCACTTTTTCCCACTTTTTCCCGCTTTTTCCCCATTTTTTCCTGATTTTTTCCTTGTTTTTAATCTTTTTTTTCCTGTTTTTCCCTCTTTTTTCCTTCATTTTCCCCTCATTTTTTCCTATTTTTTCCTGGTTTTTCTCTTTTTTTCCCACTTTTCCCCACTTTTCCTCTCTTTTCCCCTTTTTTCCCAATTTTTTCCTCTTTTTTTACCTTTTTCCCCCTGTTTTTCCCCTCATTTTTCCCCTCATTTTTTCTCTCATTTTTTCTCTCATTTTTTCTCTCATTTTTTCCCTCATTTTTTCCCTCATTTTTTCCCTCATTTTTTCCTATTTTTTCCTGTTTTTTCCCACTTTTCCCTACTTTTTCCCCACTTTTCCCCACTTTTCCCCACTTTTTCCCGCTTTTCCCCGCTTTTTTCCCGATTTTTTCCTTGTTTTTAATCTTTTTTTTTCCTGTTTTTCCCCCATTTTTTCTGACTTTTTCCCTCAGTTTTTCCTATTTTTTCCTGGTTTTTCTCTTTTTTTCCCACTTTTCCCCACTTTTCCTCTCTTTTCCCCTTTTTTCCCAATTTTTTCCTCTTTTTTTACCTTTTTCCCCCTGTTTTTCCCCTCATTTTTTCTCTCATTTTTTCTCTCATTTTTTCCCTCATTTTTTCTCTCATTTTTTCCCTCATTTTTTCCCTCATTTTTTCCTATTTTTTCCCACTTTTCCCCACTTTTTCCCCACTTTTTCCCCACTTTTCCCCGCTTTTTCCCTGCTTTTTTCCCGATTTTTTCCTTGTTTTTTATCTTTTTTTTCCTGTTTTTCCCCCATTTTTTCTCTCATTTTTTCCCTCATTTTTTCCTATTTTTTCCTATTTTTTCCTGGTTTTTCCCACTTTTTCCCACTTTTTCCCACTTTTCCCCCCTTTTCCCCCCTTTAACCCACTTTTTTCCACTTTTTCCCGCTTTTTTCCCCATTTTTTCCTGATTTTTTCCTTGTTTTTTATCTTTTTTTCCCTGTTTTTCCCCCATTTTTCCCAATTTTTTCCTTCATTTTTCCCCTCATTTTTTCCTATTTTTTCCTGGTTTTTCTCTTTTTTTCCCACTTTTCCCCACTTTTCCTCTCTTTTCCCACTTTTCCTGACTTTTTCCTGATTTTTTCCTCGTTTTTTACCTTTTTTCTCTGTTTTTCCCCATTTTTTTCCCATTTTTTCCGATCTTTTCCTGGTTTTTCCCACTTTTCCTCTCTTTTCCCACTTTTTCCTGCTTTTTTCCCCATTTTTCCCTCTTTTTCCCCCTTTTCCCCTCTCTTTTCCCCTTTCCCCCCTCTTTTCCCCCCGTTTTCCTCTCTTTTCCCTCTTTTTTCCCCTCCTTTTTTCCCTCTTTTCCCCCTTTTCCCACTTTTCCCCTTTTTTCCCCATTTTCCCCTCTTTTTCCCCTTTTTTCCCCATTTTCCCCTCTTTTTCCCCCCTTTTCCCCATTTTTCCCCATATCCCCCCCTTTTCCCCTCTTTTTCCTTTTTCCCCCTTTTTCCCACTCTTTTCCCTCTTTTTTC